>NC_067477.1:70292800-70505443 GCF_947179515.1 Apodemus sylvaticus | reverse complement strand
TGTACCCCATTTTTTAATAGGGTTGTTCGGTTTTCTGGAGTCTAACTTCTTGAGTTCTTTATATGTTTTTTTGTTTTTCGAGACAGGGTTTTTCTGTGTAGCCCTGGCTGTCCTGGAAACTCACTCTGTAGACCAGGCTGGCCTCGAACTCAGAAATCCACCTGCCTCTGGCCTCCCACGTGCTGGGATTAAAGGTGACCACCACTGCCGGACAAGAGAATTCTTTAAATTCAGATCCCATGGTCACTATTGTAGCTAGAATAAAGGGTGCTGTGTTAGCCTGTGTCTGTGGACCCCATTGCTAGCAATGCTGTGTGCTGGGAATCCCAGAGAGGAGGTATGTTTCACCTGATCTGGAAATTTTGCACAGTGTCCAAATTCACCTGGAGAAGAGCTTGTCTTGTGCTGTGTTTGTAAATTATGTCAGGGAGAGTGAAGAAAATGTGTTCTAAAGAGAAAGTACAGGTAGTGAGAAATAGCTGTTTTTCAACTGGTTAATTCCTTTTATTCCAAACAAGAGTTGTCAGTATCTAACTCATGATTTTTCAGAGGAGGAAGGTTTAAATTTTCTGCAAATTGAGGTTGTTAATTTACTGACATTGGAATTAGAATTTGAAATACAATAATTGCTGGTATTCATTCTTCTTTTTCAGAAGGTCACCTTCGAATCACTTACCTTCAAATAGTGAGAAAGCTTTTCCCCTCTATACAGTATACACAACATTATACTCACCATTAGAGTCTACACCCCAGCCTGCTGCTTTCTGATCAGATACAGTGGGCATCTATGGTAAACAGTTCAGGAGTCATTCAGTCTGCTGAGAAACATAGAACAATGAGTCTGTTCTTTTCCAGGCCAAAGCTTACCTGCATATTGCTTCAGAAGTGGTAAGAAGATTGAAATCATCTCCAGAATGATTCCCAAGTGCCCTGGAAATTGTCCTGGTATTTGATAATCATGAACTGTCAGAAATAAGTATTGTAGTAGTGTGGTACCCACAAAAATAATGACAATTCTGATTATTTTCTTTCATCTCTAAAGAAATAATGTCTCATTTTCAGATTTGATTTGACAACCTTTCACTCACAAATAAAATGTTCGTGTGTGTGTGCTGGCTGCTATGTAATGCGTCTGTGTTTAGGGTTTTGACAACTGGAACCTCAGATGCACTACACTGCACTGCTTGCAGTGAACCGTCTCCTGAGAAACTGTGACATCATGATGCTAGCGTCCCAGGTTTGCAGAGAACTGCTGAAGTACAGTTAGTCACTCAAAGGGCTTACTAAATGTGGACATGGATCTAAAGGATTGTAGTACAGTTTTACAAGTTATTACTCACTAAAGGAACTTTAATTGCAAGCATTTGGAATCTCTGTTTTGCTTCTTAAAACTACATGCAAATCTGTATTAATCTCAAAACAAAATAAAAATTAATTAAAAGAAATCTGTATATAAGGTGAAATGTTTGGACCAAGTTATCCATACTAACTCTTGAAGAAAAGCTTGTGGGAGTCAGTTTCCTACTGTCACTGTTTGGGCTCCAGGGATCAGAATCAGGTCATCAGGGTTGGTGGAAAACACCTTTACCCACTGTGCATCTCACTGGTCTAAAGAGCTTCTTAAAGGAGTTGGAAGGGGCTGCTGTGAAATTAATGCATACATAACAAAACACTGTAGATGGACATTTTAATTATTCCAGTGTTTACTCCAAATCCTACCACTCTGAACTTTCTTAAAGAATGTCTTGGTATCTGTGGATTGCTGTTGAATTATTTATTTTAAAGTGGAACTATTGACAGTTGTTAACTGATAAATCACTGAATTTAGTTTGAAATTCCCAAAATACAAATAAGTTTGAACAACTTTATGTGCCCTTCGCTGGTTAGTTGAATAGTCTCTTTTATGTCAAACCTTGCCTGCTTTCTCGCCTGTTTGTGTTGGGGTTGAATTGTTGGCACTTTCTGTGTCCTTGATGTGGATCTTTTGTCAGTTTTATGTGTTGGAGACTTCTTTTACCATTCTGTGACTTGCCTTTCCTCATAATATTGACTTTTGTTGAACAAAAGATCTTACACTTTTTCAAATTTACCATTCTTTTTCCTACATTGTTGACTTCAGTAACATTTCCTAGGGCCTGTGAAACACAACTTTGGATGGATGTGGTTTGTTGTTGTTCTTCCTTATAGAGATCTGATTTTCTAGTACCACTGGTGATGTCTTTTGTCCTTTGCCACCACCATCTATATCAAGTCAGTGGCTAATTGGCCTCTATTCTAGTCCACTGGTATGTATGTTTGTATTCATACTAACAACTCACTGACTTGTTTATCATCACTGTGTTCTCCAAGCATATTTTACAGTGCATGATTCTTTGCCTTCCCATATAAATAGCCTGTGAAATCCAACTGCAACAACATAACTAGAGAAAATTTCAGTTTGGCTGAGGATGGGATGGTAAGGAATAATGTCACACACACACTTAGCACAGGGAGAAAAGCCTGTATCAGCTATAGAGTTTTAGTTTTCTCAAAAATACTCAACAACTGAGTTATGTAGCAACCACAGCTGACCTTCAGACTAAGTGGGTGTGTCTTGCCCATCACAATAGCTCTCTGGGAATTGCAGCATCCTATGAGGAAAATGCCTGCCTACACCTTTGCAAGTTCTCCCCCACCCTTTTCTTAGCCAGTATAATGTAATATACATGATATTCCCTTAAAGAGGTCACTGTCTTCTACTTCCTGTTGTTTTCAGCATATTTTTGTTTTGGAAATAGAATTTGCTATGTAGATAAGACTGGCCTTGAACTAAAAATCCTCCTGCTTCTGTGTCCTGAGTGCTATGATACAGGAATGATCATCATTATGCAGTGCCTTGTTTTAAATTTCTCTAAAAGATAATTGGGTACGTTGAAAATGATGGCAGCATAAGGCAGTTTAATAACAAGTGCAAACAACATATCTGGTGTCCCATGTATGGCCCAGTGATGGGGGTGTGCTGCTGGTAAGTCCTGCCTGAGAACTTTAGCTTGAATACAGATCAAAAATAATGAAAGCCAAACAGTATAAAATTTAGAGAAACTATTAAAAATAAGATCAGCCAGTAGTAGAGATAAAAAAAAATGGAATTATCTAAAACATACAAACTTTATCCAAAACCAAGTAGAAATAAAATTACAAAAGAGAAAATTGGGATTGCAAGCTGGTAAAACCACTCTGGAAATCAGTTTGACAATTCCACAGAAAATTAGACATAGTACTACCTGTGGACTCCTGGGCATATACCCAGAAGGTGCTCCTACATGTAATAAGGGCACATGCTCCACTATGTTCATAGCTGCCTTATTTATAATAGCCAGAAGCTGGAAAGAACCCAGATGTCCCTCAACAGAGGAATGGATACAGAAAATGTGGTATATATACACAATGGAGTACTATTCAGCTATTAAAAACAATGAATTCATGAAATTCTTAGGCAAATGGATGAAACTAGAAAGTGTCATCCTGAGCAAGGTAACCCAGTCACAAAAGAACACACATGGTATGCACTCGCTAATAAGTGGATGCTAGTCCAAAAGCTCAAAATAAACAATTTACAATTCACCCAGCACAGGAAGCTCAAGAAGAAGGAGGACTTAAGTAAGGGTGCTATGGTTCCTCTGAGAAAGGGAACATAATACTCACAGGAGCAATAAGAGAGGCAATGTGTGGAACAGAGTCTGAAGTAAAGGCCACCCAGAGACTGCCCTACTTGGGGATTCATCCTATAAACAGTCACCAAACCCCAACACTTCAACTAGAAGCGTGTACCAAAAGGAGCATGCCATAGCTGTCTCCAGAGGGGCCCTGCCCCAGCCCTACAAATACAGAGGCAGAAACTAACAGCCAACTATTGGACTGGGCATGGGGTCCCCAATGGAGGAGCTGGAGGGTAGTCCATAGGAGATGAAGGGGTTTATAGCCCCATGGGAAGAACAATGACTTCGGTCACCCAGACACCCCAAGACTCCCAGGGACTAAATCATCAACCAAGGGGTACACATGGTTCCAGCCAAAAATGTGGCAGAGGAAGGCCTTGTTGGGCATCAGTGGGAGGAGTGGTCTTTGGTCAAGTAAAGGCTCAATAGAGGCCCCAACAAAGGGACACGGATGGGGGTGGGAGGAATGGGGGGAGGTGGGAGTGTGTTGGGTAGAGGGGCATATACATGGAGGCAGGGGGTGGGAGGAGGGGTAGGGAATCTTTGGGGAGGGGGGCTTTTGGGAGGGGGAAATTGGGAAAGGTTTTACCATTGGCAATGTGAATGAAGAAGATACTCAATAAAAAAACGTAAACTGGCTTGAGGTAAATATACAAATGTAAGTAGTTAAAAAGAAAAGGGTGAAAAAGTTATACCACATAAACATTTATCAAAAGACAAATGAAGTGACTATAGAATAGTTAGATACCCTAGATTTCAGGGAAAGAGTTGTTTCTAGGGATGGAGAAAGGCACTATGTGCTATAGTCAAAGGTGCTATAGCCAAGATATGATTCTAAAGCTATGCCCACATTTCAAATGCAGAAAACATGATTTGGTAAACTAATCATAAATAAATTCACACTTATGTAGTTGGGGATTTCAATACTCCTCTTATAGTCATCGGTGGAGAAGAACAAGTTATCAGTGAGCATTAAAGAACTGAGACACTAACTCAGCATTTACAGGCCACAAACAGCATCTAGTCCCAAACAGCAAAATATGCATTGTATTCTCACGCAAGCAGAACACTTACCCTGGTGGAGCATATGGTGTGTTTAGAATAACTTCCTATACACAATTCTGTTCTCAGTCTAAATTCCCCATGAGTCAAAAGGACGAAAGAAGTAAAGTCATAAGACATGCTGAACTGACTGGACATGATCCACCTTCATGAGGTACAGAGGGGAATTTATGATATTCTTTATGTTTGAAAGGAAGACAGATGTATCAGTGGAGTGTCCACCTTAGTGACCTAGAGACAAGTGCAAATTAAGCCCAAAGCAGGGGAGGAAAGAGGAGGAGGGTGGAGTGGAGAGGAGAAGCTATACGGAAATACTGAGATCAAGGGCTAGCGTTTTGAAAATATGAACAAAATCAATAAGTTGTAGTCAGGTTTACTGAGAGAGGACGAAAATCACCCAATCAGGAATGAGTGAGGTGGTTCCCAGCTGCTACAGTTAATTAAACAAACAACAGGAACGGTTACCAATTTTACACCTGTAAAACTAGCAACGTGGTGAAATATACATACCGTGAAAGAAGTGATCAAAGTACCTTCCAAAACTAAATAACCGGAACAGTTACAGACGTACAACTCCAAACTTCAGGCCTGAGGCCCTCACTGGCAAGCCTTCCCAACAGCAAAGGAAAGCACGGGGCCGGTTCTAGACAAACGATTTAGACAGCAGGTAAGAGCAGATCCCAGCTCTTCTTCTTCTTCACTTATGAAGCTGTCATTGACCTAACACTCAAGCCTGTCACAGACAGATTCAGCCAAATACTTCTCACAAATACACACCAAAGTCCGTAGACAGGAGGGCGGGAGGGATGGCTCGCTCGGCTCTGCTCCGCGGGTAAACGTCCTTGCCATACTAGTTCCATCCCTGGAACCCAAATAAAGGACAGAGTCCACAGAGTCGCCTTTCACCTCTGCATGTACACTGTGGAATCTCTCCTCCAGTACACACAGTATACAAGATAATATTTGATATAATAATAATTATATGATAAATAAATAAATATAACAACTGTAATAAACCTTAGCAAAAAATCTTGTTTAGTTGATTCCAGACAGCAACTCCAAATATGCTTCTCCAAAGAGCAGCATATGACAGTAATGGTTAATATTAATTTTCAAGTAGGTAGGATGTAGCTGGAAGCGAGGCCTGTGAAGGAGTAGCTTCATTCATTTAATTGACGTGGGAAGACCAGCCCCTCTGGGTACGCCTTTCTCTGGCGGGGCTCCTGGACTACGTAAGAGGAAAGTGAAGGCATGCACAGCAGCACGCATCCATGATCCATGATCCATGGCTCTCCGAGTCTCGACTGAGGTACGTGTGACTGGCTTTTCACGCTCCTGCACCTTGACTCCTTCCACATGATGACTTGTACCCCTGAACGTGAGCCTTCTGTTACGCCCCTGGGGAGTAACCCCTTTCTCCCCAGGTTGCTCTAGTCAGGATATGTCATCACAGCAACTGGAAAAAAAACCAAGACAACAACCAAGAGTTGCTTTCATGTGTTGTTTTTTAAATGGGAATAGAAGATTAGCCGATATTTAAAGTTAATCTATGTAAACAGCAAATTAAATAAACAGAACAAAATAGAATGGTCTACAAAAGAAAGGCCGTGCTTATCTCAGAAAAGATACCAACAAAACATATGATAAAAATTTTTTCATTTATGATATAAAAAATATCCTCAGCAATGTAGAAATAGAAGAGTCTCTGGGAATTTATTTTATTTTGAGTTGTGTAATCTGGAGCAACAACTTATTTTCACATTTATTGCTTTTTAAATGATTTGGATTAAAGTTTCCAGACAGTACCAAGGCTTTATGGTTTTCATCTATAATCTTAATATTTCAAAAGGTGAGGTGGGAAATTACCGCAAATTTGAGTCCAGCCTTGGCTACATAGTGCATTCCAAGCCAGTAGGTTTCAGAGTGAGACTCTGCCTCAGAGGATTTTTTCCTTAGAGGACAGTGACCAAAGAACTTCAAACATTTTCCTAATTTAAACAGCAGTTAGGCCCAGTCACCAGTTTCAGTCCCTGGAAGAGCTTGAGAGCGTTGTTGACCTCAAACGCCCCTTTCCTTAAACTGGAGGTCATGACCCACATGGGGGCCACACAACTGGATATGAGTGTTAGGAAACAATTGGCAATTAGTAACAGATTCCTCAACATACAATGACCATAAATTAATTCAGAATCAGGTGTGTAGCGACTCGTGGGCATCTCCAGCAGTGTTGGCCTGGGCTGCACTGCAGTCTTGGTTCTGAAAGGTATGTGTACTTTGCATTGCACGTGCCAGTGCCCACACAACCGGAATATGCTACACAAACCATGGTGCCTCTGTACAGCAGATTCCGGGACTGCTGTATGCTGTAATTACAGTGGTTTTACTAGACATACAAAGGTTTCTGGTCTTAAACATTGGCAATTATAAAAAGCAAAGGTTTCATAATCATTCCTCAGACTGAATCAAGTTAGTATTTCCTTGGATTATATTGTATTAGAATATTTTTTTAATTTCTCTTTGAGTTGCTAACAAGCTTCATTTTTAAAAAGTTGAATGAATTTTGGCTTGAGATTAAGACAGAATTTCCAGTGGATTCTGAAAGGGATCTCAACACACACATGAAATTTGTGCTCCATCCTTGTGTCCTGTGCCATTCTTAGCCCTGACAATTATAAATCAGATATTAATCAACTCTGAAAAATGTTGCAGATGTTTATGGTGGTTTGAATGAGAGCTCCTACACTCAGATTTGAATGCTGGTTTCTCAGTTGGTGAAACTTTCTGGGAAGGGTTGTGTGTGGCCTTGTTAGAGAAGGTGTGTCGCTTAGGGTTAGCTTAAGGTTTCCAAAGCCTTTGCCAGTATCTCTCTGTCTCATTATTGTCTCAAGATGTGTGCTCTCAGCACTGGTCTAGCACCATGCCTGCCTGCTGCAGTGCTCCTACCCCAGTGACCATGAACTAATCCTCCACAACTGTAAGCAAGACCTTGATGAGATGCTTTCCTTTGTAAGTTGCTTTGGTCATGGTGTCTCTTCACACCAGTAGAGCAGTAACTAAAACAGTGCTCTATGTCCTGAAGTGCCAAGATATTCAGCCAATAATTCTTATAAAAATAGATAAGCACAGCCACCTCATGTAAATTTACCTTAAAAATCTTCTTTAAATGGTAAAATGATATGTATCGCAAAGAATTGTTTTTAAAAAAACTTGTTTATTATGTGTTCTCAGTGAGTGTCCTGTGTATTTTTTTAAGCCTGTATACCCAGAGTCACGTACAAATGTATCGGGTAGAAGGGGATCACACATGAAATGGCTGAGGCATAGTCTGCATGTTAGCGATGTTGTTAGTCATGATTATAACTTTATAGGATTTAAAATTGTCATGCATGCAAATCTTTGGGCATACCTATTATGGGTTATCTAGATTAGGCTAATTGAGGTGGGAAAACATACCCAAAATATGGATGGTACCATTTCATGAGCTAGAGTCCTCTGATGAACAGAAGGGAGAGTGAGCTGGGCACAGCCTTCTTCTGCCTCTGCGTCCTGATGCACATTGACAAGCTGCCGTGTGTACCTGCTGCCGATACTTCCTCACTGCGATGGACTGTACCCTCGAACCGTTGGTCAAAATAAATCCTTCCTTGTATTGCTTTTGCCAAGTACTTTGTCTCAGCATCAGGAAAAATAAATAATGTAAACTCATTCATTGAGAAATTGCATTTCCTCCCTGAAGATCAAACTGGTGGCAGCAGAAAAGTTGGTTAATAAAAAAACGTATTTTGTTTTGTTTGGTGTGTTTGTTTGCTTGCTACAGGGTCTTGGCTGTGTTGCTCACAGTGGCCTCAAACTTCTGATGATCTCATATCAGCCTCCCAGGTGCTGGCATTACAGCCTTTGGCCACCACACCCAAGTGCAAAAAGAATCTTAATACAGAAGAATACTCTTGTAATTGAAAGGCAAAAAGGAGTGTCCGAATGGAAGTGTTTGCTGGTGTTTATAGCTTCTAACATTCATAGGTATCTGAAATTCTTCACTTGGTCTTTGTTTCCTGTTACTCAGATCTTTTGCTTTTGGTAATTTTTATCTTGCACATCAGTTCAGAGTAACATCAGTTGTCTTTTATCAATTAAATATACCCACCCAAAATGATTTTCATTTTCTTTTAGCTGATAAGTAAGATGGAAATAATGAACTGCCTTCAAGTGTATCTGTTTGGAGCATGAGACAACTGTGAAGGGTTTGGGCGTTGCAGCTGCTGAGCTGTTGTTTAAACATTATCTCCCACACTGGGCCTGGTGGGTTTAATTATGGTTCACACAGTTGTTTCTTTATCATCTCTTCAGATGGAGAAGTCTGAAGATGTATTGTAAACCTCTATGGGAATGTATTATTAGGCTGTCTCTGTGATGACGGTATTCCTGAATTATGCTGTAAAACTCACTTGCAAACAAATTCCATTAAACATTGGCTTTCTCTTGTAGCTTCTTAATCATAGGTGTTCATCTAGATTAAGTACAACAGAGAGTCCACGTACCCAAACTCAACATTTTGTAACTGCCAGGCAATAGTGACTAATCTAAATGCATTTAATTTTGAAAAGAACCATCAGAAATATTTCTTCAACTCTTTTCCAGTCTATACTTCATTCTGGGAACACATTGTTTAAATGACAACATGAAGCTATAAAAAATGAAGTAAAATTTAAAACTAATGAGCCAAAGTTTGACTTTCAGTGTCTTCATTGCTTGAAGAAAGAAGATTCAGAATTAAGCTTGAAGAAAGGGTGGCTGAGTATGAAGAAATAATGTGAGCAAATAAATGTAGAATGTTGGAATGTGCTAGAAATCGCAGGTATGGGGAAGCTTTGGAGAAGCCAGCCTGAGAAGCAGTTCCTTATCTGCAGTTAATGGCAAGTCTCAAAGTGGATCAGGACCAGCTAGGGTATACAGGACCTCAGGTGACAGGTGACAAGCTTGGCCTCGACACAAGGAGAGTCCTAAGATTTTTTATTTAAAAAATATCCATCTATGTATAAACTATGCATGGTTGTGCATGCCTGTATTCCTAGTGCTTGGGAGACTGAGGTAGGAGGATTGCAAATTCAAGGCCAGCCTGAACTACATAGTGAGATCTTATTTGAACATTTGAAAACAGATTTATTCATTTGTGTGTGTGTGTGTGCGTGTGTGTGTGTGTGTGTGTGTGTGTGTGTGTGTGTGTGTATCAGTGTGATTATATGAGCATGCATGGGAATCACATGCTGGTGTCTCCCTCTAGTTCTGCCTATTCTGCCTGAGATAAGTTCTCTTCCCGGGAGCTTCTGTTGCAGGCACCTGTGTGTCAGATTCCCAGCTTGTTACATGGTTGCTGGGATCAGAGCTTTGGGTTTAGTGATCATACAGCAGGTTCTCTTAACTTAACACTCCAACTCTCTAGATCCTCAAAAATTTTTATATTTATAATACATGCCTTGGAGATAAAATTTATGATACAAAAAGGCTTTCTATGAAATGTAATTCTCCTTTTTATATGTGCCTATATATTGATTTTAATTTTTATGTGAAGAACAAAGGTCTAAGAATCCCAGAAATCCAGCCTTACTGGAAATCTATTGTAATTAGACATTTTGGGTTGATGTAGGGCTAGAAAATTGAAGAAATAGAAAACTTAGGAATAGCCCATGCATATTTGAACACTTGAGCTATGACAAAACAATATTGCTGAGGCGTGTAGAAAGAAAATGAGCCCTCTCTCCTGCTATTTAAAATCAATGTTTAAGGCAAAGATTTAAAACCCAGAAAAGAAAAGGAGAATTTCATGACCATGGGAAAGAGGGATCCCTTAAATGAGTTACAAAAGACACTGATCATGAGAGAAGAGACTACGTCACAGGAAGATTGCTCTTCAGTAAGAGAAACATACAAAATGACTGGATATATTGTGAAGCAGGATATTTGGAATAATTCAAGAACTCTTGTAAAGCAATACAGGAAAAAATGTATTGAAAGTAACCAATAGCAGTGAACAGGGTTTCATAGACAAAAAACTTGGCCAACTAGTAAGCATAAGGAAAACTCATTCCCAGTAGAAATCATGCAAATGAAAACCAGTGAGATGTCCTTTTGTACCCACTAGATGCTAAAAAATTCAGAAGTCTGAGCAAGAGTCATAAGAGATGTGACTTGCCAGAGAAAAAGGAAGATATAGTCGGGTCTGTAACCACTCTGTCCCTTGAACTCCCGGAGATGCTTATACATGTCACGTGAAGACACATGTAATGTTTATGGCAGTGCTGTTGAAAATAGCAAAGACTTCAGATAGCCCAGCTTTCTACTGCTATGTTTGAACATGCCATGTGTGGTTTTCCTCTTTATTTGGCTGTAGTTTCTGTGCCCCCTCAGAACCCATTGTGATAGTCTGATCCACAGGTGGCGCTGTGAGGTGGTGGAACTTTAGGAGGTGGGGTCTTGTGGGGGATCCTGCAAAAGGGATTAGTGCCTTTGTGGAGAGATCCTCTAGAGCTAGCTGCTGCCTCCCACCATTTGAGGTTACAGTGCAGTGATAGCTGTCTACAATACAGTAGTGGACCTGTGCCAGACACCTCTACCTTGAATTTCTCAGCCTCTAATTTACAAGCTCTGCATCCTATAGAGTATCTTAAATAGACTAAGATATCTGGTGACAGAAAAGTGTCTATGTGTGGAGATATTTTATACATACATATATATATACACACACACACACACACACACACACACACACACACACACACACACATATATATCCTGTAAGGGTCACACAGAACACTATATACCAGTAGAACTTTAGATTTTTATTTTCTGCTTGAGAATTTTGTCTGTGGTGTATCTGTCTGTGTACCACATGTGTGCCTGGTGCATTTAGAGGCCAGAAAAGGGCATCTGATTCCCTGAAACTGGAATTACAAATAGTTGTGAGCCACCATGTGAATACTGGGAATTGAACCTGGGTCCTCTGCAAGAACAGAACCATCATCACTGAACCATCTCTTCAGCCCCAACCAGTGCTACTCTTAAAGAAGGAATGGACCTCAGGAACAAGAAAACACACCACATTTGTGTGTGTGTGTGTGTGTGTGTGTGTGTGTGTGTGTGTGTGTGTGAGGGGGTGGCACAAACACACTTATATACACATATACTCATTAGAGAGTACGGCAACAGGAATGATCTGGTCTGGACTGGAATAATGAAGAAAATGTGACAAATGCTGCGATCTGCACTAAAGCACGGACACTATTATTTATCTTTGTAAGGTTACCAAAACACTGGGACTCATAAGTTCTTGACTCTGACATGACTTATAGAAGCTATATATATTAGCAATAAAACAACTCTTTATTCGTAAAGTGGTTTGAGAATGGTTTTTGCCTGCAAAACTCAGGATGTCCTTGTTCTTAACAGCTGAGTACTAGTCCATTGTATAAATGAACCACATTTTCTGTATCCCTTCTTTTGTTGTGGGACATCTAGGTTGTTTTCAGCTTCTGGCTATCACAAATAAGGCCACTATGAACATAGTGGAACACGTGGCCCTGTGGCATGGTAGGGCATCTTTTGGGTATATTCCCAAGGGTTTCTATTCCTGCACAAACATCATGACCAAGAAGCAAGTTGGGGAGGAAAGGGTTTATTGATCTTATACTTCCATGTTGCAGTTCATCACTAAAGGAAGTCAGGACTGGAACTCAAGCAGGTCAGGAAGCAGGAGCTGATGCAGAGGCCATGGAGGGATGTTTCTTACTGGCTTGCTTCCCCTGGCTTGCTCAGCCTGCTCTCTTATAGAATCCAAGAGCACCAGCCTAAAGGTGGAACCACCCACAAGGGGCCCTCCCCACTTGATCACTAATTGAGAAAATGCCCCACAACTGGATCTTATGGAGGCACTAGAAGCTATATTTTTAAGAGGAAGATTATAGAAACTATTTTTTAAAGGAAGGAAAACCACTTTTAGAAAGGAAACTCTATGTGGGAAATGAGATGCTAGTGTCCACACAAGAGAGTGGCAGTCGGTAACAGGACCAATGAAATCCCTCACGAGGATGCAGCTGTCAGAGGGCGGGGCCTGGAAGAGGCCGGTGGCTGTGGACTACACAATGTTGCGCAGCTTCTCCTGGGGCAGTGTGAACAAATGTCTACTCATGCCAGATGCCAGCCAATGACAGACCAGAATACCCATCGACCCAAGACAACTTTGTGCTTCAGTGAATTGATTCAGTTTACTTGTAGGACTTTTGGTGAGAGATCAGTTACAGGAGTATAAATGAATCAATAGTAGATACATCACTAAAAGCTCCTCCAAAGAATGGGTGACTGCATGCTATGAAACAATGATTCTCAAATTACAGGTTATAACCCCTTCAGGGATCAAATGACCCCTTCACAGGGGTTGCCTAACACTACTAGAAAACACAGATATTTACAACTCATAACAGCAAAATTACAGTTATGAATAAGCAACAAAAATAAATTTATGGTTGGGAGTTACCACAACATGAGGAACTGTATTAAAAGGTCATGACATTAGGAAAGTTGAAAGCCACTTCATTAAAAGCTGCATGCCTGAAACCCCATTCATGACTTGCAGGCAATTTGATAGTAACATAACTATAGGAAGGGATTTTTATGACTCTTAAGTCTCGGGAGCTTTCTAAGACATATCTAGTTTTGTTTACTTCCTGAATCTTGGAGCCTTCGTGGGCCTTTCTCTAGGATGGACTATTTCAATTTGGTGGACATTGTTACACAGCTGTCCACCTTTTTCTCAAACCCTTCTATTCATTCTTCCCCCTCTTCAACTGGGTTCTCTGAGCCTTGAAGAGTATGGTATAGATGTCAAGTTACTTTCCTCAATCCATAGCTGAATAGCTGACTTCTGTGTCACACTAACACTCAGTCTCAGGAGACTGACCAGGTATGAGTCTCTGCAGTACACCTCCCATTTAAAAAAAAAAAAAAAAGAAGTTTTCTCCCATGCCTGATTGATATTGACAGCAACAATGATCTGTAAGTATACGAACAAATGTTTAGAAAGCAGATTGATAGAGGTATCACAGCAATTCAAGTAAATAATACCAGTTGATTTCCCAGTGGGTCCTATGAGTTTTTTCTGTGGCTTAAATTTTCACATGTAAGTTCCTTCCAGTATAACATGCCTCAAATCCAATTGTGAAACAGCTGCTTGTACCCATATCAGCCATACCACTGTTGCAGCTGTGAATACTTCTTGTCTGGCATGTTAGTATTGTAGCACTTGGGGTTTATGATTCAGCAGGACTATGGATGAAAACATTCTCCTAACAGTCCTTACGGTGCCTTCTGGTTCTGTGGAAGCCAGCCTCTAGGAAGGAGCTTCTTGTTCAACCCTATCTTGGTTTCTCCATGTCCTACAGCCGAAACATAGGATGCTGTGGTGCTGTGAGTGAAGATGGCCCCAGAGGCTCAGACATTTGAATGCTTGGTCATTAGAGAGTAGTGTTATTAGACAGGGATTAGGAAGTGTGGTCTTGTTGGAAGAAATGTGTCACTGGGGGTGGGATTTAGGCTTTCAAGTGCTTAAGCCATGCCCGGTGTCTTCTCTACTGCCTGTTGATGCAGTGTAGAACTCTCAGCCGCCTCTCCAACACCATGTCTGCCTGTGCTACAGGTATGTACTATTATCATGTTTCCTGCCATGAAACTGTAAGCCAGCTCCAAACAAGTGTTTTTCTTTGTAAGAGTTACTGTGGTCATGGTATCTCCTTACAGCAATAGATCACTAATTAAGATGATGCCATCAGTAACAAGAACATTCTTGCATGTAATGAACAGCAGCAACAGCACCCTCTCTGGTTTCTAGGGCCACCCTGGCCAACAACTCCTGAGGGAATTATTTATTCCATATCTGAAATGAGTAGATGTCTCCCAGGAAACGTCACACAACAAAACTAGCACACAAACAATGACTAGTAAACCAAAGATAGCCCAGGGAGAAGAAGAGACATGACTCCTACAGAGAGTGGTCACTACACACACACACACACACACACACACACACACACACACACAGGCTGCCTAATTCCTGTTGCCAAAGTCCAACAGTCTAAAAGGTTGTATAGACGTGTGTTCAGACAGTTCTGTTAAATGGGATTTATTTTATCATTAATGACCTGTCTGATTCAAGGTGCGATTAAGACTTCTCACATCATAAATGCTCAGCAGATCTTGTGGAATCTCCTTTTATGTGAAGTCACTGGGATGCATCCTTTTTTTATTTGCTTTACAAGCTACTCTCCACCCTTTCATCATAATGAGGACTTAATTGCTGCCTTTTTGGCGAGATTTTAAAATCATTTGTCCCTTCATGTGCAATAAGGACCCATCTCAGGGTCCCTGTCTAATTGGGCACTTACTTTAAGTGAAAGATTTTAAGCAAAAAGGGGGTGTCATGTTTTAGGCTCTTGACAACAATTATACTTAATGAATCTTCTATTTTAGTCTATTTGGGCTAATATTGCAAAATACACCAGAGTGGGTAATTTATAAAGAATACCCTCCTGCGGCTGGAGCAGAGAACTCTTGGATCAAGTCACCAGTGGATTTGTGCCTTTTGCTTAGGGTTGGCTTTCCATCTCCCTCTTGTCTCCTCTTATCCCCCTTCTCTTCCTAAAAGTTCTCTTTCTGGTTTCCTGACTTTTAAACAGTGTGTGTAAATTTTTTCATACATATTTACAATTATATAGTTTTTTAAAATCCCTCTCTAGTCGTCCCTCCCATTTCCTGCCTAATACTCCTCCCCCAAGTGCCCCACCCCTAGACATGGCTGTTATCATCATGAACTCAGAGTAGCTGTGACTACCACTTGCACAAGATGAAACCCACCAAAATTCTGATGACAAAAAAAAAAAAAAACCCAACAAAAAACAAAACAAAAAAAAATAGAGAAGGTACTCTCCAGGCTCTGTCTGACCCTAACTGAGAAGCTGTTGGCAATAAATATCTGTTGGGAATGGTTCTTCTTTGAGGACAGTAGGTTTCCCATGCTCCAGTTGATGGCCCCACGCCCTTATATACGTTGACAGTGCTTATTGGACTTAGTGGGTTATCAAAAAATATACTAATTGACTTTTTTTGAGACAGGGTCTCATATGGCCCTGTCTTGCCTCCAACTTAGCATCTCTTGTCTTCAGCTTCCATGTTCTGAGATCACAGGCCTGTACCAACATTCCTGGCTGTCGTGTGGTAGAGGGGATTAACCAGGGCTTTATGCATTGTAGACAAGCATATACTTCAGTTAAGTCCCAGCCTCCTCATCTTGTCTGTCCTTACCTCTCTCTCTCTCTCCCTCTCCCTCCCTCCCTCCCTCCCTCCCCCCCCTCTCTGTGTGTGTGTGTGTGTGTGTTCCCATGTGCACATGTGCATGAGTTCATAGGCACCATTTGCATGAAGTTGCCTGAGGAGGCCAGAAGGCACTGGATGCCCTGGAATTGAAGATACTGGCTATTGTGTGTTGTCAGAGGTTGGTGCTGAAGACCAAATCCAGGTCCTCTGGAAGAGCAAATTTGTGTTCTTAACTGCTGAGCCATCCCTCCAGCCTCCAGGCCAGTTTTATAATGACATTAATCCAGCTCTTGATGACAGTGGTCTGTTGTCCTACTCATCTGACTAAGACTCTACTTCTGGGCTAAGCTGCAACCTAGAGATGCATCCCAGTCACAGCACGCTATAAACATTGCCTCTTTCCAGTTACTATTTGTTATGATATGGATTTTCACACATTATAGAATTGTTATTTTTTTCTTAATTTGTCCCATCAGTCTTCACACACATGCCTTTCTAATGAGTTTTATAAAGATGGCTAGCATTGCGGTTGCACCTCTCAGCCCTCATTTCTTCTACACTTCTGACACTATCGTTGATCTTGCACTTCCTTGTTTTGCTGAAATGAAGCTGGAGTTAGCTGTACCCAGATATTGAGAGTGATGTTTCGTGTGTGACCCCTGTCCTCTTTTCGAGATCCTCAGATGGTATTGTCACTGAGAATAAGTCATATACTTCCTGGAGTAGCTGAGCCTGCACATCTGTTGTGCTTTACCTCATTTATGGGACTCTGGAATCCACTTGAAGGTCTCTCTCATTCCACTGGGGTTTTCTTGAAATTGTGTTGTTTCCTGTGGCTCAGATTGCCTTGTTTTACCACCAGAACACGTGGGGAAGGATCTAAATGCTTCCTGTAATGGCATAAAGGTTATTTTGGGAACTAAAATCTGAGGTCTCCTCCTCCCCCACTTACTCTCTGCTGCAGAAGTCCCTGTGGGACCTCAGAGGTGCACACCCCTCATACCGGCCAGTGGTCCTCCTACTGACAAGAAATGTGCCGTGCTTTGAATTCCGTCTTCGTGGTTTTTGGAAGAAGATAAAGCATCCTCTGTGTCTCCTCACTGGCAGCCTCAGTCTCCAGCTGTACCATTACTCAGTCTTCTTCCCTGTGATATCTTACAAACATCACCCATGACATCACCAATAAGCAAAACCATCCAAATCCATCATTAGTTTGTGTTTTGTGAAGAAGGAAGTTTCTCTGTCTTGAATCAGTTAGTGATTACTTTCTATTGGTCCAGGAAGGCTGTCTTGCCTAAGCAGGAATTTTCATATAAATAACCCTTCTTTATCTATCTCAGGATTCAGTTTTCATTATATTATCAAAAGTGAAGAATCACAGTAAACCCTCCATATACAGGAGTAATGCCATGTTGGGAAGATATGTCACCCCAGCCTCAAGGCCAGGGCTGGCTCTTTCAATCATTCTGTCTTCTCTTTTGTGATATATCTTGAGCATTTGTGGAGGTTGATGTAGATGTTCATTACCTTATTTTCAGCACTTCCAACAGTAGTACATCTCTGTATTACCTACTATCAGCTCTAAAAAGCTTCTCTTGCCAAGTGTGCTGGCTGGCTTTGTGTGTCAACTTGACACAGGCTGGAGTTACCACAGAGAAAGGAGCTTCAGGTAAGGAAATACCTCCATGAGATGTAGTTGTGGGGCATTTTCTCAATTAGTGATCAAGGGGGTGGGGCTTGTGGGTGCTACCATCTCTGGGCTGGTGGTAGTCTTGGGTTCTATAAGAAAGCAAGCTGAGCAAGCCAGGGGAAGCAAGCCAGTAACATCCCTCCATGGCCTCTGCATCAGCTCCTGCTTCCTGACTTGAGTTCTAGTCCTGACTTCCTTTAGTGATGAACAGTAATGTAGAAGTGTAAGTTGAATAAACCTTTTCCTCCTCAACTTGCTTCTTGATCATGATGTTTGTGCAGGAATAGAAACTCTAAGACACCAAGGTTTGGAGTAGTACAAAAGTGTAAGTATTTAGAATGCCATTTGAATGCACAACCGCTTAGCAAAACAACATCAATACTGACGCTATGACTTCCCTTGCCATGGACCACATTTATAGTAGTAGACATGAATTGCTACCTGTGGAGCAGTCTCAAACCAACCAAGAGAGTGGTTGCTTACCCCACACTCTATCTTGCTACTACTGTACAAGTGAGCACACCTTACCTAAGAGGTTAGTATGCAGAAAATGGGGTCCAGTGTTATGTAATACCATGGAAGTCTTTTCCAGGAGCTTGTATAGCTCTTTCCAGGACTATGAGCGACAGCCAGTAGAGAGAGTTTCCTAGTCAATTCAAGATTGATTCCTATGTCCTGCAACCAAGGTGTGTAGTTTCTTTAGCGATAAGGTTTTGCCATGTAGTAAAGGTGGACAATGACAATAACCTGTTCTGTTTGAATGGCTTTGGGGTCTCCCTGACCAATAAATCATAGGGAGGTAATTCCCAGCATGGTCTTATTATTTTCAGATTGAAGAACAGGTTTGGAAAGGTTCATCAATTTTCCCTGGTTGAACTAGCAAAGAAAACTATACTCAAGAATTATGACAAGGAATTAAGGCATTCTTTAGAATAGTCTATAGTAAGAAATGGAGCCTGGTGGGGGTGACACACGCCTTTAATCCCAGCACTTGGGAGGCAGAGGCAGGCGGATTTCTGAGTTCGAGGCCAGCCTGGTCTACAGAGTGAGTTCCAGGACAGCCAGGGCTACACAGAGAAACCCTGTGTCGGAAAAGAACCAAAACCAAAACAAAACAAGAAATAAATGGGTATCAATCGATGAGGCCTTTTTTTGTGTGTGTGTAGCATTGAGCTGTCCCACTGAGCTGTGTCTTTCGCCTTGTGTGGCTCAGGTACCATGCGCATTGCCTGTGTTATTCATCAGGAACCCCTTAGTCTACCCTCTGGAGCACTAAAGTGAACCTGAGACGTTTTATCTCAAACAGACTTACTAGACAAATTGAGAAAAATCTTTGTGTCGTTCGTCTTGAATTAAATATTAGTCAAGACTGTAATATTTATCTCTTACTCTTACTCGATTGCTATTTCTTCTCTCTGACGATCTGTGGTGCAGCTTACAGTAACATTTCCTTCTCCCAGCCTTGCTGCTCACACATGTCTGGTCTTTACAATCGTGTTGTGAAAGTCTTTCAATGGAGATTGGCATCTGGGACAAATGAGGAGTTTGTGTCTTGGTTCTGCCATCATCAATGCTCGAGGAGAGGAAGTGTGGAATGCTTGAAGTGATTAAATTTTCTGGGCCATCTGGTCATCAGGAAAAAGCTGTGTTTTCAATTTCACAGTGAATAAGAAGTTTAATAAAGAAAGAGAATATTTAGTTTAAGGATGAAAGAAATTATACTTTATTTCTGCCATTAAAGGCTTCAGCTTGCTTAATTGTGGCGAGAACAGCTAGCAAGGGAAGAGCAGCCGTAGGTGGAACTGCGTAATGATGTCATCTGTGCTGTGAGAGCAGACAGGCCATGGTTTGGGAAGACGAACAAACATGCGAGGGGTAGCCACTTGCAAAGGAACTGTCCCTAAGGCTCCTTCTCACCCCCAGACAATTTTTATGGAAGGAAAGAATGAATCACAGGGTGAATTTTTCTCACACCACCAAGGAAATCAGCCTACCTGGTTCCTTAAAGTATACTGCCAGAGCCTCTGATGTGTGGATCATTTGGAAAGTGATGGATCAGGTATAATGATTAACATCTGTCCACTCATCTATTTATTATACTGCTATAAACATTAAAATCAGGCGTGTGTTTCATTTACTACTCGGTAAATAAAGCACCAACTTTAAGATGTTTAGCAAATTGATTGCAGAAGTACATATCTACACTAAGCATTGAAATTGGAAATCTGATAGAGATGATGGTAAACAAGATTATGAAAGAAAATAAAAGGAGTTTGGAAATGAACCCATCTGCCACCTGCTCGTGGACATCAGCATCTTTGCAAGCCCTGCACGTGCTTCCCTTGTGCCACCTACCACAAAGTCAGAGCGCTCTCACCTGGGCTGGGCCTGCGATGGAGGCACCTGCAACTTTTTAGTAACTGGTAGCCCTGCAGCTGCACAGGACGCTGTAGACTCCCTTCAAAGCTCACATAGTCACCAAGCATAGGAAAGACTGGTTCTTGATTGTTGCCCAGATAGCCTTTGGAATCCTGTGGGTGTTCGCCAAAGCAAGAATCCTCCTGGACATCACTGAAATCCTCCTCATGGAAAGCAAGGGATGGGGCTGGAGCAGAAGACTGGGCATGATTAGAATGAAAGCCTTGCTAGTCAGAGAGCATATATGTGTGCGGCTGACGCCAGGCTGCCTGGAGCTGGCCGGATCTGACCTGGGAGGGTGCGGAGGGGTGAGCTGGGGAGGAAGGACCTTCATCCAGTGTGAAGACATTAAGACAGAGGTGACAGGAGAATGTTAACAGGCACTGTCCCAGCCTGCAACCCCGCTCACAGCTCTCTCCCCTTTCCAAACCCATAATTCCAATTGAGATACAGCCTCTCCGAGCTTGTGTGGCCCCTCCAGCTGTATCAGGAGTGTGTCCAGCAGGGCCCTCAAATGCTTTCTCATGTCCCATCCCCTTCAGTTCCTGTGTGTTCTGCACGTGAAACCTGAGCTTCGTGACTCCTCCTTCCTGCTCCCAGCAGCCGTTTCCTACAGGGACGCTGGTACCATCCCTACACTGAGTCTGCTCTCTCCTGACCTACTTCCATGTTAGCCAGGGTTCTTTGGAGAAGCAGAACTAACAGGTGTAGATAGAAGCTTATTTTAAGGAATTTGCTTCCAAAAAAGTAGAGACTACAAAGTCCAGATTCTGCAGGTGGGCTGGCACTCCAGAGACCTGAGGACTTCGAGTTCAGGTCTGGGGCAGAATTCCTTCTTGCTCAGGGAAAACTAGTTTTCTCTCATTAGGTTTTCTAAGAGTGGACTGAAGTCCCACATTATGGGTAACAAGCTACCCAGAGTGCACAGTCTCCACCCATCTCCACCCACTCACAAATAGATCCCATGTTGTGTTTGACCAAGTGACTGGTCCCTGTGGCCCATTCACATTGACATACACAGATCACCATCACACTATCCTTTCTTGTCTAGCTGTGACCCACCCAGTGAGTGGCTTCCTTTACCTCTTCCTGTCTTACTGTGTAAGCATTACATCTGCTATATGCCTGTCAGAGTTCCCACCATTCTTCAGGTCTGCCTTTCGACAGAAGCTGAAAAAAAGAAAAGCCCAAGTGAATCAGTGACTCAGCGCACGGTCTCCAGCCTCACCTGGTCCACAGGGTTGCTGGGAAGGGCATGCTTCCCAAGCCAACATCCTCTTCCAGACCCAGTGAGGTCCGCAGTGCCTTCTGCACAGGACAGATCCTGACCTCAGGCCACACCCTTCGATACACTGCCCTGACCCTCTGAGTAGTCTTGCTTCCCGAGGGGATAAGTCTGGAGCTGAGAAGAGTCCGGTCGCCATCTGCATGCTCATCTTCAGAACACTCCCTGAGCAACTCCTGTCTTCTCTGTTTTAATCCTCCTGGTGATTGACGTCCTTCCTCTCGGTCCCCTCCTTGTTCCCTTTCTTCAATGTTCTCTCCAGGTGCTGACTTTTGGCTTTTGCTCCACTCAAGGTTGCAGGTTTGCTGGCTTTATTCAGAAAGCCCAAGACTGACAGTAGCTGAGATATCCTGCCAGTTTCTCAGGTTGTGGTGACCCCCTCAATCATAAAATTATTTTCGTCGCGACTTTATAACTATAATTTTATTTCTGTTATGAATCATACTGTAAATATCTGATATGCAACTCCTGTGAAAGGGTTGGTCAACCCCCAAATAGGTTGAGATCCACAGGTTAATGCTGAGGTCTCTTTGGAGACCAGAAGCCATTATCACTTGACCCCTGACCTGCTTCCCCCTTCCATGGTAGTCTGTTCCACCTGCCAAATGTCCACCTTTCACTCCTGCCTCTGGCCCAATAGTTCAAGACTAAGGGAGCTCCAGACTATTGAGGTGGTAGGGCATGCTGATGGTACAGTTAGGCAGCGCCTACCCGTCAGAGCCATGATCGGAGGAAGAGGCGCTGGGGGCTGCAAGGATGGGTTTGGCCTTGTGAAGTGCCTAGATCTAATTCCTACCGAAAGGCCATGGAGTTCACTTTTCATCTGAAAGGCTGTAAAATGAAAGGGACTGTGATAATGTCTTACTTCCAGTCACCTAAACAAGAAAGGATTTGTTCTATATAACTGAAAAGTCTCTCTTCCAGCAGGGATGCTATAGACACACATGAGCAGTAAGTCCCAGCTCCAGTGGTTCCAGCTGTCTCAGCTCTACGATCTTACTGTCTTTGCCTAACTGTGGTTCTCTGAAGCCTGTTGTAAAGGAGTGGACTCTGGGGCCAATGAGCAGAGGGAAAACAGCTCTAGTAAAAGCAGCCAGCAAGTTTTATTATTTTGGATAAGCATACAGTTCTGTGGAACTATCCAATAAGGTTCCTTTTAAAATGTCTCTTTTCATCAGGGTTTTTTTGGAACATGTGATACCACTGCTTTTTCAAAAATGTCGGCCGGGATACTGATTCCCCCAGAAGTTCTTTTACTGTTGAGAATAGTTTTAGCTATCCTGGGTTTTTTGTTATTCCAGATGAATTTGAGAATTGCTCTTTCTAACTCTATGAAGAACTGAGTTGGGATTTTGATGGGGATTGCATTGAATCTGTAGATTGATTTTGGCAAGATGGCCATTTTTTATTGATTTTGGCAAGATGGCCATTTTTACTATATTAATCCTGCCAATCCATGAGCATGGAAGATTTTTTCCATTTTCTGAGGTCTTCCTTGATTTTCTTCTTTAGAGACCTGAAGTTCTTGTCATACAGATTTTCACTTGTTTGGTTAGAGTCACACCAAGGGAACGGGCGGAGAGAAGAGGGCTTATGGGACTTATGGGGAAAGGGGAAATCATTTGGAATGTAAACAAAGAATATAGAAAATTAAAAAAAGAAATGTAAATGAAGATTATATTCAATAAAAATAAATTTTAAAAAATGTCAGCCAACAGGGAGAGTAACAGTGACACCCAGGCATCAAGAGGGGCCAGTCATTGGCCACTAACAACACTGGTTTTGCATCAGAGACAAGCATGGAAGAAAACACGTGCTCAGACACCTGCATCTACCTCCTGTCCTGTATAGAGCCCTGCACAGCCATTTCCTGAATCAATGATGGCAGATATTAAGTGTTACCTGTGTACATACGTGTCCATGCATGCATGACTTGATGGCTGAGCATTTGAGACAGGCCTTGTCTCCTCTGACCATCACAGGGACAACACCAGGATGGCAGGCACATACACAGTCTGAACAAGCACCCACAGATTGGGCTGCGGGGGTGGGTGGAAGGTTAAGTTATTGCTTAGGAACTTTTCACATTCTGCACCTAAAGCCCTGTCCGTCACAGCCCCATCTGACAGCTCATTCTTTAAAAATAAGAATGTGGCCATTTTTCCGCATTGGCACATGCCTGCTATAGGGGATCAATAACCTTTTTAGTGGAACGTTGTAAAGATTTAAATGCACATGTTTAAACTATTTTTAATTTCAGGAAGACTGGAGAGGAAGCGAAGACTGAAGAGGTCCTCTAGATGTCTTATAAGCCTGATCCTTGAAGCATTTACACCGTTCACCAAAAACAAAGAGTCAGGAGAACATGAAGGAAACAGGGAAGTCAGCTGGCCTACTTTCAAATACTGAAGTACATCTAAAGGTACACCCAAGTCCAAAACTGACAGAGAGCTAGGTGCTGAATGAGTCTGGCAGATCACCTGAGAGGAAGTTAGGCTCCCTGGGATATCCTTAGCTTCCTCTGCACACTTAAAATTATTGCCATGTGCTCTGGAGCCCGAGGCCTTCTTGTTATTCCTGAGAGACATGAAGCGAGGCAGTACTAACATCCTCATTAATTCATTCGCTAATTCTGCCACCAAGGGATCATTTTCACTCCTCCAGGTTTTCTCTCTTGCTCTAATGTGTAGAGTCACTCCACTTAATATATGCTTACCATTCCTTCTGTGTGTCAATATTCCAAGAGAAGCAGTGTCCTTGGGCCAGGAGGCCAGTCTTCTGAAACTAGTGACAATAGATTTTTGCATTGATGAAACCAAATGCATTCCAGTGAGAATATTGATGCTGTCCACTTCCACATAGGGCTGTCCACACAGGCTGATGTAATACATAAAATAAGCGTGGATGATCCTCACATCATAGCCTTTGACAGCCTTTTATTACTTAAATTGTTTTCATAGTCTTTATAGGTGTGGATGTGTGCCAGACTACATTAAATTTTCCTATGCTTCCTGGAATTTCAGTGGTTTTATGTATTAATTCTTAAAGGATACTGTGTTTTTCTCCGTGAAGATGTGGTATTTTAACTCAATAATATGACATCTACTTTCAAAATATGTTAACTTTAATTAACAGGAATGCGTGTTTAATGAGATATGGGGATTAATTGAAATATTGAATTATTTGAACTATCCCAAACAAAATTTTTATTTATCCCCACCATAAATTATATTGAGTCTATTCTGTTTGTCTCACTTTGATTAATCTGCATTTTGTCATGCTTTAGGATATAAGCAATCATTTATGTTTCAAGTGTAATTAATGAATGTACATATATATGCATGTACTGAGAAAGCAATTATATTCTCTCTATTTCCAAGATAAAGCTTCAGATTTAGAGGCAAATCACCACCAGCATTCTGGGCTCCCACTGTTCTCCTCTGCTTGCCCCCTTGACCTCAGGGCTCACTGCACTGCCTCAAATTCAAGTTCACTGGGGATTTAGTGAACTGAGGTTTTTTTAGATCACTCTTAATATTTTTACCTTTTCAGTTGAAAGTCAGACACTTTAATAAAGTGTGTTTAAGTTGCTACTAACCCAAAGAAATGGGTACTCCCTAAGTTCTAACAAGATTTTTAAAAACAAAATCCTTAATTAGGTTACCATAGATGTGAGATCCCTGATGACTGAACATCTGCAGTCTTTCTCCTACCTGTTCATCCATTGTTGAGGCCATGAATATTTATCAAGTGTCTGCAACCTGTCATCAGGAGATGCTGGGAACATGTAGATGACAAACCACAGTCTCTGCCCTCAGTTGTACTTAGAAGGAGAGCAAGGCTGTGCTGAGATTCAATGACTGATTGAATCAAGGCTAGAGCTCAGGTTTGTTGTTCTCTGTCCATTAAAACAAAATTTCTGAGTCCTCCTGGAAAACTCAAGCTTGTCTCAACTGCTAAAATTCCCAAGAGACTTGCATACACTTGCTGTAAATCAACAGTTCTCACATCCCCAATGGGCCTAGACTGGTGAAGGGCCTGCTAAAACAGATTCCCATGCCCTGCCCAAGATCTGACTCAATAGATCTGAGGTTGGCGTGGATGAACTTGGGTTTCTAACAAGTCCACAGATGAGGCAATGTACTGTAGGGAAGGACACTTCGGCCACCCTTCTTCTAAAGTACTTGCTGCTTGATGGTCTATTTTTAGAGACAATGGTGATGGTGAGAATAATGAAGAGGAGAGGTCACATTTAGGGAGCTTTTGCGGACTGTTAAGTACTTTGCCCTTTGATCCACCCTTACACTGAACCCCTCACAGCAGCTCAGTGAGGCAGACCCTGCTCCTTTCTACAATGAGCATGTGGAGGGCTAATTTACACAAGACTCCAGAGCTTGGAAGCGGAAGAGGTCAAGATTTGAATGCTTGGTCATTCCTGCGCTCCAACCATCAGGTAGTCCTGCCTTCCTGTGAGGGTCAGCTTGTCTGTGCAGTGACAGCAGTGTGACTGGTGTCCCGGACAGATGCCTGGGCAGCTGCTAGACTTGTCTGCACTCACTCCCTCACCTGTGGGACTCAAAATAGACAGCTCCCCAGGCTCCTGTGGGAGAGCTTCACTTAGTTGTCTACTCTAGTGGCTAGGAGGCTTTTGTGATGGGAACTTTTGTTTAACTGGGTAAAATTTTTACAGAGTTTTACAAAGTTAAGTGATTAAAAACAAAAATAGTACAGTAGACTGCAGAACTGAGCAGCGCTCTAGAGCAAAGCAAATGTGACCAGAAGGGCTGGGACGAGGTTTGCTGCCTTTTCTGGAAGCTCATACATCACACACACACACACACACCACCTCCGCCAATCCTTGCCCATATGCAGCCTGTTGACAAGGTGTCTGCAGAGTGAGGCTGCATGTTCCTGCCCTATCCCCATTAAAGTATGTTTCCATTCATCTCTTGATGTGGAAATCTCAGGTATCTGCTGTTAACAGTTCTCTCAGGAGGGTTCAATGACCTTCTTTCCCCAGGGTGAGGAAGGTCAAAGAAAGTCCTGGTGTGTCCATCAACATCCTAGAAAAGGGGTCTTGTTTGGTCTTGTTTCCTGATTAGCTCTCTGGCTTTCACTGTGGAATCTCCTCACCAGAGTCTGCTCCCACCCACACAGCAGGGGAGCCCTTTCTAGTGGGCGCTCAGAAACTCAGCTGACTGGGACGCGGTCTTCACTCTTCCCTTGTCATTTCATATTTTTATCCCTTTGCTTTTTTCTTCAGAAGATTGCTAAATCCCACCACTACAGGAAGTACATTACTTCCCACATCCGGCAGTGGATTAGCCAATAGAGCAGTCTCTGTGTCTCTTGTCTCTCTGGTGATGATTATATGTCTGCATTGTGTTTAGTGGAGACTGACCCTCTTTATTGCCGGATTCGACTATTTAAAAATCAACTCCTATCCAAAAGACCGTTTCATAGCCTGTCTGGCTCAGCTGCAGAGCTTCATGGAGGCCATGAGGCAACAAGGGTTAAACATACGGCATAGGCACAGAGGAAAGCCGCAGGATGCGTTTGTGACTGACTGAATTGAATTGAACGATTATAAACTGTGATCCAATAAAAGAACAGAATTTGTCACTCAGCCCCTCCCTATGTCCCACTTCATAGGTCCCTCTGTCCTAATAAAAGTAACCATATCCTGGCTTTGTCATAATCATTGTTGTGTTTCAGGGTGTTATTGTGTAAGATAAGAGAGCAGCAAAGACAGAGGAATCTGCAGAAACTCATGCTCACTAGCCTGGTATATGTAGCAGTGGACAAGAGACATACCAATCTCAGAGTGAAAGGTATGGACCAAGACTTAAGGTTGTCCTCTGACCTGTATACACACCACCACCACACACACACACACACACACACCACACCACACACACACACCACACCACACACACATACACACACACACATACACACACACCACACCACACACACACACATACACACACACACACCATACCACACACATATACACACACACCACACCACACACACACACACACACCACACACACACACACACACACACCACATACACACACATGATATTTCATTTGTATTGACTAATCAGTTATACAACTGATGAAGGGAAAGGGTATGTGCTCATGTTTCCTTTATTTACTAATTCTCAGTGTAATTAATTAGTTCTTTATAATATTTTGAAGTTTACTAATTTCTTTTTAGGAAGATGGCTTAAGATCTCATGGAGATCTGGAGAAATGGCTCATTTAAGAACATTTGTTATAGTTAAAATGGCCATTTTGCCAAAAGCAATATACAGATTCAATGCAATACCCATCAAAATCCCAACTCAATTCTTCACAGAGTTAGAAAGAGCAATTATCAAATTCATCTGGAACAACAAAAAACCCAGGATAGCTAAAACTATTCTCAGCAACAAAAGAAAATCTGGGGGAATCAGTATCCCTGACCTCAAGCAATACTACAGAGCAATAGTGTTAAAAACTGCATGGTATTGGTACAGTGACAGGCAGGAGGATCAATGGAACAGGATTGAAGATCCAGAAATGAACCCACACACCTATGGCCACTTGATCCTCGACAAAGAGGCTGAAAACATCCAATGGAAAAAAGATAGCCTTTTCAACAAATGGTGCTGGTTCAACTGGAGGTCAGCATGCAGAAGAATGCGAATTGATTCATCCTTGTCTCCTTGTACTAAGCTCAAATCCAAAATGGATCAAGGACCTCCACATAAAGCCAGACACTCTGAAGCTAATAGAAAAGAAACTGGGGAAGACCCTTGAGGACATCGGTACAGGGAGAAAGTTTCTGAACAGAACACCAATAGCGTATGCTCTAAGAGCAAGAATTGACAAATGGGACCTCATAAGGTTACAGAGTTTCTGTAAGGCAAAGGACACCATCAAGAGGACAGATCGGCAACCAACAAATTGGGAAAAGATCTTCTCCAACCCTACATCAGATAGAGGGCTAATATCCAATATATATAAAGAACTCAAGAAGTTAGACTCCAGAAAACCGAACAACCCTATTAAAAAATGGGGTACAGAGTTAAACAAAGAATTCTCACCTGAAGAACTTCGGATGGCGGAGAAGCATCTTAAAAAATGCTCAACTTCATTAGTCATTAGGGAAATGCAAATCAAAACAACCCTAAGATTTCATCTTACACCAGTCAGAATGGCTAAGATTAAAAATTCAGGAGACAGCAGGTGTTGGAGAGGGTGTGGAGAAAGAGGAACACTCATCCACTGCTGGTGGGGTTGCAAACTGGTACAACCACTCTGGAAATCAGTCTGGCGGTTCCTCCGAAAACTGGGCACCTCACTTCCAGAAGATCCTGCTATACCACTCCTGGGCATATACCCAGAGGATTCCCCACCATGTAATAAGGATACATGCTCTACTATGTTCATAGCAGCCCTATTTATAATTGCCAGATGCTGGAAAGAACCCAGGTATCCCTCAACAGAAGAGTGGATGCAAAAAATGTGGTATATCTACACAATGGAGTACTATTCAGCTATTAGAAACAATGAATTCATGAAATTCTTAGGCAAATGGATGGAGCTAGAGAACATCATACTAAGTGAGGTAACCCAGACTCAAAAGGTGAATCATGGTATGCACTCACTAATAAGTGGTTATTAACCTAGAAAACTGGAATACCCAAAACATAATCCACACATCAAATGAGATACAAGAAGAAAGGAGGAGTGGTCCCTGGTTCTGGAAAGACTCAGTGAAATAGTATTCGGCAAAACCAGAACAGGGAACTGGGAAGGGGTGGGAGGGAGGACAGGGGAAGAGAAGGGGGCTTACAGGACTTTGGGGGATTGGGGGGGGCTAGAAAAGGGGAAATCACTTGAAATGTAAATAAATTATATCGAATAAAAAAAATTAAAAAAAAAATAAATAAATCTCCAAATATATTTGAAAAAAAAAAAAGAACATTTGTTGCTCTTGTAGGAGATGGATTCACTTCTCAGCAACAATACTGAGGCTCACACACACATAGAACTCCAGCTCCAGGGGATCTAACATCTGCTTCTCCAGGGACCAGACATACAAGTACACATAAAATAAAAAAAAAATCTTATTTAAAAAATACACATGGATGTCAACTTATTTAACCGATTTCAATACTCTTTATATAATATTATATTGCAGCTTAAAACTATAGCATCTGTGACCCTCAGAAGTCTCTTCACAGTGCTCCCCACTGTGCTTCTTCGAGTGCTCCTGAGTCTTCCCACATGAGCTAAATGATCAATGAAACTTTCCCATTTTGGTCTGATGGTGTGTTTCAGGCTTCCCTTTTAGCCTTGCTGCACTCCCTGGAAACTGCTGTTTCTTTACCAAGGCTGAGTTCTTTAGGAAGACATGTGTCTTCTAACTGCTTCCATGCAGGGCCGCCCTGCAGAGTTAGGGAAAGCCTTCCTGCTTCCCTGAGTGCCCACTGTGGCTGGAGTAATATTTACACATCCTCAGCGGCTGGCTCTCTGCATGGCTTGGTTCTGGTTCTCTGCTCTGCTTTCGTCTCAGCTCTGTCCCTATTCTGGTTCTGATCCATTTTGGTTATACTCTCAGCAGCTGTTACCAGGGTGGGTCTTGTACTAAAGAGGAGTCTCGGGGACCTGGATTGGGGAGCGCACAGGGAGCTGGCTGTCTGTCCTGTTACAGCTGGAGCCTTGTGCTCTGGTGAGCAAGCAGGGAAGGCCAGCGCTTCCTGGTTTCAGTCGTTCTCAGACTGGCCCGCCATGCTTCTTAGTGAGTAGCTGTGGGCCTGTTGTTACTGGACTTATCAAAGGCCCCCTGTTTCACTGTCTCCTTTCTCATGCTACTGGTGAGGCCTCCATACAGGCCTTACAATATTGGTAGCTTGAGTCTCACCACTTAGGTTTGAAGGTTCATCTAGTTTTGTTGAAATGTTACATTGAAAATCAATACTTGCCACCACTGCTTTCCTCCTACTCGGTCTCCAGTGGGGACTTCTTGAGAAACGTCCCTGTAGACCCCAAGTTCCTTCTCTCTTGAAGAATGAGAATGTTTTAGCCTGTGTGGTAGAAACCTTTCTGACCCTCCTGCTGCCTTGTAAGTCCTGGGAGTATAGATAGGCATGTGTAACCATGCCAGGTGTTGCTGGGTGCTCTTTGGTTGGTTTTGTGCTAGGAAGTCAACTCAGGGTCTCGTGGTGCTAAGTTTGAGTTCAGCCGCTGAACTCGTCAGCACCCCTCCCCGTGTGGTGGTTTGATTAGGAATGGTCCGCATAGAATCCTGTGTTTGAATGCTTGGCCCATAGGGAGTGGCACTATTAGTAGGTGTGGCCTTGGTGGAGGAAGTGTGTTACTGTGAGGACAGGCTTTGAGATCTCTTATATGTTCAACCTATACCCAGTGTGGTAGCCAGTCTCCTGCTGCCAGTCTCCTGTGGGTCAAGATCTAGAACCCTCAGCTTAGCTCCCTGCCTGCCTGGACAGTGCCATGCTTCCCACCATTATAATAACGGACTGACCCTCTGAAACTGTAAGCAGCCCCAATTAAATGTTTTCCTTTATAAGAGTTACCTTGGTCATAGTGTTTCTTCACAGCACTAAAACTCTAATCAAGACACCCTGTCTTGTCTCTCTTCGGCCTGCCCAGCACATCTCCCTCATTCTCCCAGAAAGGTTTTCACAAAATGGAAGAAACATACCAGTTTTAGAGACTAGGGTATAAAAATTGGAACATGTTGGTCTCCAAAGAACTGAACCAAAAGGTGGTGCTGTGTTCAGTGGGTGTGAACACTGTGGCTACCACACCCAGGCTTTTGTCATTCCTCTTCAACAGGAGGGAGTCATTTCACAGCTAATTACTGTCAGGCAGAGGAACCGCGGCACTTGGTCAAGCCAATCCTGTAGCTAAGGAGTAGTTTTCTTTTTAAGATTTGTTTTTGTTTATGTGCGCCTGTGTCTGAATGGGAATATGTGGACAGCAGTGCAGGTGCCCACAGAGACCAGGATATGTCAGATCCCAGGAAGAAGGAGTTACAGGAGGTTGTAATCCACCTGCTGTGTGTGTGGGACCAAACTCATTTGTAAGCAGGACAAGTTCTTCCTTTCTGATCCTTCACTCCAGCCCCAAGAATTGTTCCTAACGTATACATTCCATGGGGGAAAATGGATTTACTCTTTTATAAATGGAATGGCCCTTCATGAGTATAAAAATGTAGACTTGCTCCTCCTCACTTTTGCCTCTGAAGAAAAGCAGCCCTGAAACTGAAGTCCACTCTCCCTCCTCCCAGCCTGGCAGGCCCTGTGTCCTCCATCGGTCAGAAAAGGCCTTTGGGCAAAGTCACACCTTCTGCAGTCTTCTGAGCAGGAGCTGGCCATCTCTGGAGAGCCCAGTACTGCCCTGCTTGGAGCTTTGCTGACAGTTATGGTTTCTTTGGAGTATGGACCAGGCCAGAGGCCTCCTTTGATTGGCACTTCCTTTATTAGCTGGGAACATTGAAACAATAGGCCCTTCTAGCGCATGCCAGCATTTGGTGTTTGGCCTGCAAGTGTCTCTTGGTGACCTTTATTTGCATTGGCCTGCAGATAATAGTCAGTTTCCTTAGTGAGGAGGAGGTGGGAGGCGGTAAGGACACATGTGATGCCCAAGTATTAACTGTGAGGACTTAAGTATAGGATGTACGGCAGGCTCTGGCAGCCTCGGTTCCGCTGCCTTTTATGAGAGGGACAAAGACTGTGTCATTAGCTACCCTGGCCAGGCACTGGGCACTGATGGTTCAAAGACTGTAGAGATTAAACAACCAGTCTTCGAGAAGTCCCCAGCACAGGGCTGCACCTGATAAATCAGGGAGAGGTGAAGCCTTGCCAATTGCCAACCAACAGCCTCCAGATGAATTTTCCCTGGCCTTCAGACAGTTAAAGATATTTAGTTAACTGCCAGCATTTAAATATCAGGAGACGTCATATTTTTTATGTAAAGAAAAAGGTCAATTTCTAGCTCCCTGTAAAAAAGAAGAGGCTTGGTAGCTGCAGTGGCCAGGTGCTGACTGGCTGCCACTTCATCCCCTTATTTAGGGAAGCAGGCACTTCCTGCTGTCCCAGCCCTATGTCCTCTTTCCTCTGGATTGTTCCTGTGAGCACACAAGCACACTGATATTTCTCGCTTCTTTAAGAAAAAAAACCCTTCAGACTCTCCCTGCTGCACATCCCCAGTCAGTCCCCAGTCCGTTTGCTTTCTTCTCTTTGCAGAGGAGCTCAAGAGAGTTGTGAACATGAAGCGAGCATCCGTTGCTCCCACTCTCGAGACCATGGTCTGCACCTAGCTGTGGCCTACGGACTTCCCGGTGCTGCACAGTACACCTGGGAGCTGTCTGATGTAGCAACTCCCGTCTTTCAGATTCCTGCCCTTCTCTCCAGCCCCTTAACCTAGTGAGGCTCAGTCAGTGCATGATTCTTCCATTGTAACGGCTCTGCTGCGCCTGCTGAGTTCATTTCTCCAGTGCAAGCTGTAGATCCAGTAGCTCGCAAGATCGCTGTCCTTGTCTCCTAAGCCTCTTGATCTGGCAAGTCCACAGTGAGCTCCGCCTTTCCTGCTCTGGAGGCTTCAGTGAGTTTCTCCACTGCCACGCCCAGCTTCTCTCCTCCCACTCTCTGCCTGGAGGAGGTGTGCTCTCTTCCACTCTCTGGTTTCTGCCTTAACAAATGCAGATCCCAGGAGGGAGTCAGGGTGTTTATTGTTTAGCATAGCCATCTCCTCAGAATTCTCTCCTGTCTGGATTTCCTGTCTCCTTCAAGCCTTGGGTTGGTCACAATGCCACTGTTGCTGTCTTTAGGATATCCTATTGTGGCTTACTTACCCACACCTGTATAAATGGCCCCTTCCTTATGCCCTCCAAGTGGAATAGAATCGAAGACCCAGAAATAAACACGCACACCTATGGACACTTGATATTTAACAGAGAAGCCAGAATCATACAGTGGAAAAATGAAAGCATCTTCAACAAATGGTGCTGGTGTAACTGGATGTCTGCATGTAGAAGAATGCAAATAGATCCATATCTATCCCCCTGCCCCAGTCCAAGTAGAGCAAAGACCTCATAAAACCAGACACGCTAAGTCTAATAGAAGAGAAAGTGGGGGACTGCTTTGAACTCGTTGGCATGGAAGATAAATTCCTGAACAGAACACCAATAGCTCAGACACTAAGATCAACAGTTAATAAATGGGACCTCAAGAAATTTAAAAACTTTTTCAAGGATAAGGACACTGTCAATAGGACAAAATGGCAGCCTACAGAATGAAAAAAGATCTTCACCAACCCTACATCTAACAGAGGACTAATATCCAAAATATATAAAGTACTCAAGAAGTTAGACACCAACAAACCTAATAACCCAATTAAAAAATAGGGTACAGATGTAAACAGGGCACAGATGTAAACAGAGTCCTCAGCAGAGGAATCTTGAATGACTCAGAAGCACTTAAAGAAATGTTCAGTATCCTTAGTCATTAGGGAAATGCAACTCAAAATGACTCTGAGATTCCATCTTTCACCGACCAGAATGGCTAAGATCAAAACCTGAAGTGACAGCACGTGCTGACAAGAAGATGGAGCAAGGGGAACACTCCTCCATTGCGGTAGGAGTGCAAACTTGGACAAGCACTTTGGAAACTGGTTTAGTGGTTTCTCAGAAAATTGGGAATAGTTCTACCCCAGGACCCAGCTATACTACTCCTGGAGCTATACCCCAAAGTTATCTTGATTTGAGCACTATCTGTTGCCTGGTGACTATGCCACATGTGGTCATCCTTTCTAATTGAAGAGGTGGAACACAGAATGGCGGGACCTATGTAAGGACACAGAGTCATTATTCCTTTTGCTGGAAGCCTGAGGGAAAGGTAGCACCAGCTTGCTCATCCCAGGACATTTCCCAGGACAAGAGGGAACACAGAGGTCAGTGCACACAAGCTGAGTGTGAGCCTTGGGCGTGGATTCTATAGTACTAGTCCACGCGCATCCCAGGCTAAGTGGTCCACTCCTGCCTAGAGAATGAATATTAAGTTGCAATTCAGAGAAAACACCAAAGAGTGTGTGAACTGCATCCCTGCGCCTGTCCTGCCACCCTTTTCCATGAGAGTGTGGTAGAGGCCCTCACATCTCCATAATATGAATTACGGACACTGATTAGCTGCCTAAGACATAAAATATTATTAACTTATGTGCATGCATTAACCCAGCCAATCAATAAGAAGAGGACCTATGAGAGGCTCTTCCACTGAGACTGTGGTTTACTCTTGTGGATGCTATTTAGGGGCTCAGAAAAGACTGAAGCAAGACCTCCACTCTTTGAAGCTTCTTCTACACACTGTTCTGTGCCTAAAAGCACGGAATATGATGATTCCTCTCCTGACTATGGTTGGGACATTCAAGGAGATTTCCCCTGATAGGAAAACTGAAAGTAGGCAGAGATTTTATTTCTAACTTCACATTCCTTCACATTCCACTGCCCCCCACCTCTGAACCACTTGCAGTTTCTAGGACTCAGATGAAACGTCTTTTCTTCATTTTTGCAAATAAAACAGCTTGAAGAATGAATTGATGTAAAAGCTTGAGAGATACAAATCTAGGGCATTTGTTTTTTAAAAAATTAAGAAAAGAATTATAAATAATCCTATAAAACCTCAATCAAGATAAAATATTGGTTATTGTATCATCTGGGAAGGTCAAAATTATTTTTTAAAAAATTCTATTCTGAAGAAGTTTAGATAAGGGAGAATGAAAGCCAAAAGAGCAGACCATTGAAGTCAAAGATCTGCATCCTTGGGGGTTTGTTCCAGAATTATGCTTTCTAGGAGAAGCAACAGAAATATCCTGTTATAGAGTAATACTTAGATAACTGATGCATCTATACTAGTTCAATAAGTTTTATGTACACACCTTGGACTCAGTCTGTTATACTGACTCAATTATGGGTTCTCTTTTAATTCTTTTCTAACAGCACCATGAAGGTAGATACTAGAACTGTCTGAAGAGACAGCTGGAGCTTAGAGAAGTTAAGTATACTTGTTAAGATAAACCAATACTGTAACAAACCCTTATTATTATTATTTTTAATCAATAAAATCCCATTGACAGAAACATTGGAACCAAAGGTGGATTTAGTTTCCACTCCATATACGGATGACCCCGAGTCCTTGACCAGAGTCGACAAGAGCAGCAAGTGCTCTTAATCAGTGAGACGTCGCTCCAGCCTCCTTAATTTGGCGTTTTTTTGCTAGGGTCATTTCAGTCTTCTTCAGATGTACTCCAGCTGCAGGTATGCTAGCCTCTATTTTACAGCTCTGCACGCTTGTCCTTTAAGGAAGCAAAGATACTTCTATTACTTCTTGGCTTACAAGTTCCATGAATAAAACTCAACATGCTTGGCTAACACAGACTCTAAGGAATGCATACCTGTCTGTCCTTCTGCTGCTCCTTTTAGTAAACCCCCGACAGAGTTCTGAATACCTTACTCTCTTCTTTACCTTCCTGGCTTCGGATGGACTATATATCTCCTGTTTCTCCGCTTGTCTGAATTGCATGCATCCTTCCACAGCCATCCATCCAAGCATTATCTTTTCCTAGAAACCTTCCTGTCCGCCTCTAGCTAGTGCTAACTGTCCCTTTGATTCACATAGGGATTAGCTGCAGCTCACATCAGTCAGCTGCAACTGCTTAGCTAGCTTTAGGAAAAGCCAGACAGTGGAGAGGATTAGGTGCCCATACAATTACTGGAAGTATAGGAAAGCTATAGGCAATTTCTAAGAGCAATTCCCAAGTTCACACTGCAGAGCTTGTCCACCAAGGGCATCTGCTACAACTGAGACTCTAGAAAACACAGAAGGTAGAGAGGTTCATACTGCCTCTGCCAAGGTCTTCATCCGCATGTTATATCAGTACAACCACTACTGAAAAGTCAACAGCCTGAGTGGACAATGGGATCAGTTCCTCACAGGTTTGCTCAGTCTTCCAGTCTTTTCTACAGTTTGGCATAGGCAAGATCCGTACATGATGCCGCAAGGAACCTAGAAAGACTGTCATTTTTTTTCTGGTCCCTACCTCAGGAAAGGTATGAAGGTAGAAGGGGGTTGAAATGAAAGAGAGCTGTGGAGACAGCCTCCTCTCATCTGATCTCCTGTCATCATGCAAGTGGTTTTGTAGTGTTACCTTCTGCTCACTGTCCCTTAATTGCCTAATTACCCCTGTTGCCTAATGAGACTATTATCAATAGTCTCATTGATAGGACTATAATTGTCTTGCAGGCAAAAATTATTCTTGTCCATCTGAGAATTGTGCCTGGCACATGATAGAGTCTCAGCAAGTATTGGTCGAATAAATAAATGAACAGGATATATTGGCATTATCTTAGAATTTTCCTTTTCACTAATAAAATACTCTTATAAATCCCCTGTGACACAAACTCTCCCCAGAAAGCCCTCGTCATCTCTCCTGTTGTGACACCCTCATACTGAGCTCTATGTCTTTGCTCCACTCTGCAGTATCCCTAAACCCCCTCAGTATCACCCCTATAACCACCTTCCTAACTCAAATCTCACCATCCCTCTTGGTGCATCTAGTAACTAATGTTTTCTTCAGGAAATGTGCAAATAGCTAGGCATAGCATTCATAGTCTTCCTCCTGTCCGCCATGGCTTCAGTTTATACCTCCATCTATGCTGGCTGCTCATGTTGGCCCCAGTTTCCTAACCTTATTCATTTTGGAGATCTGAGTTCAATGCCCTTATCCTGGGGGTAGTTGTCATACCTGCCGTTTAACTCCGCTACTCCACACTAGATCAGCCCTGTTTTTTACAGTGCTGGGTAGGGCCTTGGGGCTCCACAGAAGCATTTCTAGAACCTCTAAAGGAATAGAGGAAGATGAGCAACTAGCATTCTGTCTCCCGCACCGTCCTCAGCCAGCACAGCTCTGCTCAGTAGGGTTCACCTATTTCTTTTCATTTTTGTTAACACAAAAGTTTATGTTTCTATGGAAAAGAGAAAAATACTTTTAAGTGGCAGTTTGGGTGAAGGGTGTGTGTGTGTGTGTGTGTGTGTGTGTGTGTGTGTGTGTGTGTGTGTATGAGGGAGAGAGGGGGAGAGAGAGCACAAAGTGTGTGGACACATTTATGTAGATGTGCATACCCGTGCATGCACATGTGATGGCCAGAAGTTATGTCTGCTGTCTTCCTCTGTCATACTTTACTTTTTGACACAGGGTCTCTCACTACCCCTGGAGTCTCTTGTTTCAGCTAGCCTGGCTGGTCAGCAAGTTCCCAGAATCAACCTGTCTTCTTCCTCCCGTCAGTGCTGGGGCTGTGTGGGTGCCCCAACCCATGTCCAGATTTTACATAGGTGTGAGGGATGCTAACTTGGGTCTCGGTACTCCACCCACGAATCCACTTCACTGATCATAGTATCTTTTTTTTTCATAGTACTGGGAATTGAACTCCTGGCCTAATATGTAATAGGCAACCACTCTCCTTCTAAGCTACATTGCCAACCCAAAAGTGAGTTTCTAAAGCTTGAGTAGGCATAGTGCTCATTCTTATGCATGAAGTTGAATTATGTGCATGTCTACTTGACTTGTCTTGCTTGAATCACCTGTGTTTAACCAGATAGAGACAGCCAACAGGCACGTGTTCATTTGGATTGAAGATCCAATGCTTATGGAAGACAAAGGACATCAATTCCAAGCAAAGGGACTTTTTTTTTTCTAATTTCCCCATGACCGCTGAAGTGGCTCCCAGAGGCTGTTATAAGACTGTAAATTCTAATACATGCCAACAAATGTCAATTTATACCAGGCAGTGATACTGCCTTCCTAAAGTACCCCTGAAGGGAGGGTCATCACCAGGAAGGACACAGATCACACAGTGATACCTGCCCTTCCACAGAAGACCCTGCAGGTCATTTTGACCTCAGCACCCCATGATCTCCTGTTGTAATTAGAAGCAGGCCACACTGAGACTCCAGATGGCCTGGTCTCAGGATTCTTTGAGACTGTAATATCAGCAGTATTTTTTTTTAACTTGGAAAACAAATTGGTCTGATGCCTTTCTATTGAATTGCTTGCTGTCTGCCTCTGACTAAGGTCCCCTGAGGCAGTTTTAGGCAGGCAGCTCTAGGACTGCTGTGTCTGGTCCTTGAGCCAATGTACTTCCTGAAGCCAGGTTGGCATCTCCTGGGCAAAAAATTTGCAGGGGCAGCACATTTAGAGGAGAATTTCCAGCTTTTGCTCCTTAGTAGTGAATGGGAACTCACTGGTTAATTGTGGGGTCCCTTTACAGCTGTCTCTATAGGTGGACAGAGTTTTGTTTTTGTTGTTTTTTGCCTGCCCATTTCACATCTTCTTTGATTGTAGATTGAGACTTCCCACTTGGAAGTTAAATAAACATAAAATTCACTCCCAGAACAACTAGCTTTCTACAAGAAACCAAGAAGACTGCTTCTGATTTCCCTGTCTTGGGACCATCCATATTGGCAAAGGAAATTAAGGTAACCCTGGGATTGTCACAGTTTTAAAAGAATTTTGACACAATAGATTTAGAAACAATTTGTTTGCTCACTTAACTAGAACAAATATCAATCTTCTGGGAATATTTAATAAGATGAATAAGTATTAGATGCACCTGGATAATTTAGTTTTATTAATATTATTGATATTATTTCAAGTAATGATTCAATCCCTGGCTAAAGTCTTCAGGGAAAAATGGTTGGCCAAATTAATTCATTGAATTTCCTTTTACCTTCCTACTTCCAGACATGGTGGTTTAATTAAAGGCTAATAGCATCGTATTTTGTTAATATGGAGAAGTGTTCGATTTTATTACTTTTGTATATTAGATTAAGGAGACATACTCAACAAATCAACTTTGAAGTCTTACCTTCATATCAAGACAGAATATTCTTAACTGTTAGCCTTCTGATAAAAGACTGAACAGAAGAGGAACAGATGAATTATGTTGCAGATATTACTATTCATGTTAACACATGGCTTTTATGCACATTGTAGATTTGTGATCACGAGAGTAGGTTTTGTGTAGCTTACTGTGTCTACTGTCCCTTAGCTGGTTTTATACATACGCACATTCTGTCTTTGCTTCCTAATCCTAGCTGTCACTCTGCTGCCTTTGAAATGGCAGTGAGGAATGGGCTTTCTTTTGTACTCACCACTGTCCTATACAAGATCAGTTTTCAAAGTCTGGTAAAATCATTAGGTATTACATTGCTTAAATTTGATGCTTCATTAACAAGATAGTTATTTAGCATTTCCAACTTAGTGAATAAGAATTTATTTAATTGCCCATGTCTTAGTTAATAGGATAGAAACCCAGATAGTATATGCTATAAGCATATGGCCCCTTTTTGTGACTCATCACTTGAGATATGTAAATGGTGTCACCATAGAAGCAGCAGAAGGAAATATGAAAATTTGTGATATAATTATGTTTCAGAAAAGAAATAGCCAATTATGTTATCCAAGATCAGCTCTAAAAGCATCATGAAACTTCTTGTGTGTAGCTAAGGATAAAACAGTGCTATATTTTGTATTCTCAAACAAGTTTCAAATGCAAAGTCCAGGATTTAAAGGACTGTCATAGGGAATACAGAAATGCTTAGCACAGACACAATCTTTGATACAAAAGACACAGTTCCAAAAATCGCCTGGTAGCCCCGGGCAACCTTTGAAATTTGGTTCTTATGTTGGGCTTGTCAATACTCTACCCCTTCTGCCAGAGGCTTAAAATTGGTTCTTTTTTTGGTTCATTTGGGATGGATGAAGGAATGCAAAAGTTCTTGCTCATTCATCATGTGTACAAGGCAACATCTGTTCCCTGCTAATATTTCGCTTGCATTTCTGCTTTCTGAGTACATTAGGTAACCATAGAAATGAACTTTCTCATAACCCAAAGGTGCAAATAGATAGGTATCCACATTGCTTGAACTAATATCAGCTGAGATGCACCAAGTGTGAAAATGCCTGGTATTTTCACCTTTACCCTTTACCATGATAGGTAAAGTTATGGTCCTGATATCCACTTTCTGATGCTAGTAGCTCTGTCTTTCCTACTCCTTACGTTAGACTTTCTAAACCTTCTGTGATTTAGCAACTGAGGGGATAACATCTAATACATGAGAGGCTCCAGTATGCTGCTGTAGCATTAATGATTTTGCTAGCACTCTGAATGTTACCAAATTTCTTGGAAAGTAGACTTCTAAAAACAGTTGTCTTAGTTAGGGTTTCATTATTGTAAAGAGACACTATGACTGAGGCAGTTTTTATAAAGGAAAATATTTAATTGGAGCTGGCTTACAGTTTTAGAGGGTCAGTCCATTATCATCATGGAAGGAAGCACGGCAGCGTCCAGGCAGACATGGTGCTGGAGAAGGAGCTAAGAGTTCTACATCTTGATTTGAAGGCAGCCAGGAGAGAGCTGACTCTTCAGCACTGGGAGCTTGAGCACTGGGAGCCCCCAAAACCTGCCTACACAGTAACATACTTTCTCCAACAAGGCCACACCTAATAGTGCCAATTCCCATGGGCCAAGCATATTCAAACCACCACTAGAACATTTCTACCCCTGAACGTTCACATACTCAAACCACCACATGCTACTCTCTGGTTCCCATAAGCTTGTTCAAACACATGAGTCTATGGGGTCTATACCGAGCCCACATAATGCAAAATTCATTTAGTCTAACTTCAAAAGTCCCCGTAGCCTATCACAGTCTCAACAATGTTTAAAAGTCCAAAGTTTATACTCTCTTCTGAAATTCATATAATCTCTTAATTATAATTCCCTATAAAATCAAAATCAAAAAGTAGATCACACGCTTCCAACATCAAAGCATATATGTTACCATTCCAAAACATTAGAGAGGAAATACTGGACCAAAGCAAGACCAAAAATCAGCTGGGCAACTCCAATCTCTGCATCTCCATGTTCGATATCCAACTCCTTTCAGCTTTGTTGACTGCAACATAATTCTTTCTCTTGGGCTGGTTCCATTCCCTGTTAGCAGCTTTTCTTGGCAGGTATCCAATGGCTCTGGCATCTCAAATATCTTGGGGTCTCCAAGGTGACTTCAACATTATAGCTTCTTGTTCCAATATCTGGGATCCACGCATAATACTCTATGCTCCCCCAAAGGGCCTGGGTCACATCTCCTACTGTGCCCTCTGTAGCACTCCAGAGTCTGGTTGGCTCCACTTCACTGCTATTCTTGGTGGACATCCCATGATACTGGCATGATTTTCACCACAACTAGGCTTTACCAATAGCCTCTCATAGGCTCTCTTCATGGTAGCAAGCATCAACTTCTTCAGTCCTGGGCAGTCAATTGCAACTGAGCCTGCACCTTCACTAATGGCCTTCCCTAGCCTCTTACAGTGCCAAGCTCTCTATGACCCCTTCATGCCTTCAAACTTAGTACTACCTGGGTGACTTTTCCACATTACCAAGTACAGCTGCAGCACAAGGTACAACCTTGGCTTTCTCTGGAACATAGGTTCTTTGTGCTCTCAGAAAACACTTCCAAGATTCCACCTCAGTGATGCTGACCTCTTCTAATTATCTTAGCTGCATCTAACTAGCATCAATTGTCCCAGTAACCCCTTTTATTCTTGACTCTAAAGCCAGAGCCACATGGCCAAAGCTTCCAAGTCCTGCTGCTTGCTAGAAGTGGAACATGCCCTTCTTGTTTTACTACATCCTTCACTGCCTAAGCTTGGCTTTCCTGGATCTTGCTTTGTAAACTGACATTGAACTCAAGACATCTTCATGCCTCTGTCTCCTGAGTTCTGGGATTAAAGACATATATCTCCTGGACCTAAGCTTTTCTTCTACTTGGAACTTGCTTTGCACTAGACTGGTCTTGAACTCAGAGATATGCTTGTGTTAAGTCCTGGAATTAAAGACAGGTACCACCATGCCTGGACCTAAGCTTTTCATAGCCACTAAGCCTCACGATCTGGACAAAAGCATATGTCTTCCAGCCTTACAATCTGGATCACAGGTATGCCTCCATTTCTGGATTATAGGTCATTCCAGATTAAAAGTACAAATAAAAATACTAACCAATTCATAATACTGCCTAGCATGATATAACTATCCCTTGTTAATCTACAAATACATCAAATACATAAACAATAACTTAGCTGGGTGGAATCTTGCCCTGAGGTCCCCTAATCTGTTTATATATATATATATATATATATATATATTTGGATTTGGTTTTCTTGAGACAGGGTTTCTCTGTATAGCAGCCCTGGCTGTCCTGGAACTCACTCTGTAGACCAGGCTGTCCTTGAACTCAGAAATCCACCTGCCTCTGCCTCCCAGAGTGCTGGGATTACAGGTGTGCACCACCACCACCCGGGTTCCTGGTGCCCCTTTAATACTTAAATCATACATTTTGTATTTTTCCTTTCTAAGCTTATGCTTATGATCAAAATATTCTTCATGAGAATACACCAGAGGGCAAAGTCTATGCTTGTCTGTTTTGAGACTTCCTTTGTCAGTGCAGTTAATCTGAATCTCTTCACCTTAGCCTCAGGTAGACTCTTCAGACAAGGACAAAAAGCAGCCACATTCTTCACCAAAACATCACAAGTACAGTCTCTAGGCCACATACTAAAATTTTTCTCCTCTGAACCCTCTTGAGCCAGCAGGCCTCCACAATTTAAATCGCTCTCAACATCACCATCTTTCATATTCCACCTAGGATAGCACATTAAGCCTCACTTCAAGCATTCCTCTGCTTTCCAAAGTCTTAAGATCCACATTCCTTCAAACAAAAGCATGGTTGGCCCCTCACAGCAATACCCCAGTCCCTGGTACCAACTTCTGTCTTAGCTAGAGTTTCTATCGCTTCAAAGAGACACCATGACCAAAGCAACTCTTATAAAGGACAACGTTTAATTGTCCTGGCTTACACTTTCAGAGGTTCAGTCCATTAACATCATGGCAGGAAGCATGCAGCATGTAGGCAGACATGGTGCTGTAGAAGGAGTTGAGAGTTCTGCATCTTGGTCTGACTGTAGCTAGGAGAAACTGACTCTTCCACACTGGACAGCGCTTCAAAGCCCACCCCCACAGCGACTCCCTTCCTCCAACAAGGCCACACCTCCTAATAGTGCCACTTCTCGTGGGCCAAATATATTCACCCCATCACAGACAACCAGTACGCACTGTCCACCTGTAGGTTGTATCTCCTGGGCCAGTGCTAGGTGAAGAGTGTAGAGAATGGCCCCGGAAGAACCAAGGGAAGACTCTAGCCCACCAACTATCTAATTGTCCCATGAATCTTTTCAGAATAGTTCCTATTCCTAAAACCACATAAAGTGGTCATCACTTCATAAGGAGGAAATGCTAAAGATTACACTCGCTCCTATAATTTTGGATTTAAAACAATCTATCTCTTTGTTTTGTTACATCATTTCACTCTTCATGCTATGCTTAATACCAAAGGCGGGATCTGTCAAGTCAATTTTCACAATTGACCAGTTTACACAAAGTTTCAGTATTAGGATGCTGACAACAACAAAAAAGTATGAGGTTGTTTAGCAGAAATTCTTGAAACCAATAGGTGTCAACACTCCTGAGACTGTCAGGTAAGCATTTATTCTCAGTAAAATCCGAGAGTCCTTGTGCCATCTCCAGTCCAAGCTCCGTCTCTGTGTGTAAAAACACACTATCTTAAAGAGGTCACAGTTACTTCTGACCAAATAGACTACTTTTATTTTCCTTGCAAGAACAATCTCCCTACTAGAAGAACAGACATGGTGGATTACAGGACCAAAGGACCTTATGTTGCTGCCACCACTGCCTCCTCCTCCTCCCCCCTCCTTTTTTCTCCTTCCCTTCGTTTCTCCTTCACTTTTCCTCCTCTCTTCCCCTCCTCCTCCTCACCCTCCTCCTCACCCTCCTCCTCCTCACCCTCCTCCTGACCCTCCTTCTCCTGACCCTCCTCCTCTCTTTCCTTGTTCCTCTCCTCTCCTACCCCTTCTCTCTCTCCTTCTCTGTCCCTCCTCTTCCTCCTCCTCCTTCTCTTCCTCCTCCTCCTCCTCCTCCTCCTTTTCTTCTTGTCTTTGTTCATTTCCAGCCATAGTTCCACAATGTTGACCACACAGGAGTTGTTGGATAGCACTGCCTGCCTTGCCTCCAGGTTCTCACAAGTTATTGTAGTTCTGGGCAGCTTTGTTCTTTGAGGAGCCCCAGTGTGGCTAGACAGCAGGAGGGGACATGCTCTGGAATTGTGGGACAGAAATACCTTCGAATAACCTTTCCACTGTGTTCAATTCAGTTGGAAATGTTAAGACTCCATACTCCTACAGCTGGTGACAAAAAAAAGAGTTGAGCTCTGGATTCTGATTGACAGCTCATTAACCTTTTTGCAAGATCAGGGCTCTTATGTGACACTGAGACTCACAGACAGGCAGGGTATTCACTTGGAGGCCCAGTTACTTGAGAAGTGCTGCACAGTGGACCCTGAAATCCCAGAGTTTGAAGCCAGCCTGGGTAGCATAGCAAGACTCTCATCTCTTAAAAATGAAAGTAATTGACTTTTTTTTAAAGAGGAGATGACTCAGCATCACAGTCTCTGCCCTGGCTGACAAGATGACTTTTCTTTTTCCAAGATTCTGAGAGGCCATGTTTTCTTCTTTGTTATCTGCAGCTTTGTGCTCTTCATGACGTCAGCCCTCCTTGGCGCTGCACTCGGGCAATTATAACGTCCTCATTTCCGAGGGATGTAATCTAATGCGAAGACATACAAACAGCTTTGTGTTTGGAGAAGTGTTCCGTCCAAACAGAGGAAGAAAGAGTTTCAAAGTTTCCTAAACAATGAGTTGGGATTTTTTTTCCCTAAGTTCTTTGTTGCAATTGTATAACAGATAGTGGAAAAATCACAAGTAATTCTAAGCCATTACTTGTGAAGGACCTGCTAGGCTAAAGGACCACCAAGAGTTAAAGCAGTGATGCCCAGCTTGGCCTCAAGAAGCTCAGAGTCACTAAGAGAGGATATTTATACTTGGGCACACCACGGGGGTGGGGGGGTGGGGAGGTGGGGGGGCAGATAAGGCTATGAGGAGAGAGTGTAGAAACAGAAAAGCTTTGCTGGGAGAGGTGAAGCTGGGGTGGACTTTGAAGGATAAATATTAAGCAGAGGGCTGAAGAGAAGCATAGGCCATGGAAAATGGAATGGCGGGTCCACAGAAGGCGTGGTTGAGGGCATGGTGCGAAGGTGAGAAGGCCACACGAGAGGACCTAGTGCCAGGGACTTGGACTCCTTCAGTGGAGAACCAGCCATTGCATAGCTTTAATGGGGCAGAGGCAAGGCCAGCCTCCTGTGTGTAGGGAGCAAGCTAGATGTTGCAAGCGTGGCCTTGGACCTTAGCTTACACCAAAGAGCTTTCTGGTTCACTTTCATTTAAATTCACAACAGAATTAATTGTATATCAGTTGGGAGATAGAAAGTACATTGGTCATATCAAATGAGTCCCATGAAGAAGGAAGAAGAGGGCCCTAATCCTGGAAAGGCTTGATCCAGCATTGTAGGGGAGTACCAGGACAGAGAAAAGGGAGGGGGGAAGATAGGAGAATGGATGGAGAGAAGAGGACTTATGGGACATATGGGGGGGGCGGACTGGGAAAGGGGAAGGCTTTTAGAATGTAAACAAAGAATATAGAAAATAAATAAAAAATAAAACTATTGACATACAAAAAAGAAAGAGAGAGAGAAGGGGAGGGAGGAAGAGAGCAGAAGGATAGAAAGAAGAAGAGAGGGAAGAAAAGAGGGTGAGAGGGTGCAAAAGACCAAAATTTCTTAAATGACAGTCCAGTTGATTAGTTTATTGTTGAATAAAACATATTACAGAAAAAAAAGAAAGTACATTGGTTATTTTAAAGCAAAGACCTGAACATAAATTTTAAGAAAATACTGAAGAACTAAAGGGCAAATTGTATAGTAAATTTCACGGTTCTAGTTACCAGAGGAAATATCACCAACCCTGAGGTTGGAGAGACATGGGAAGAGGTCAGAGTTATTAACACCTGCATTCTTTCACAGCGGTCATTTGGCAAGTTTAGAATAAATTATAGCTCCTCAAATAAAACCTATCATGACCAGGGTTGGAAAAGTGGGCCTAGGGCGGCTCAGGCAAATAGAACACAGCCAGAAAGCTGGAAGAAAATGGGTCCTTTCTCCCTTCCTGAACCTCCCGTCTCTGTTCAGCACTCGTGGCAGACAGCCTGCTAGGGAGTTGGCAGGCCAGACTCCCAGAACAGAACCCAAAGCAGAATGAGATGTTTCGAGCTGAGAGATTAGAGCTAAGCACCCAGCAAATGCCTGCTCCCAGGGCCTGTGGCTCTGCTGAGAGAAACTGGGGTAGGTGTCCCAGAAACTGAGTCTCCTAAAACATTACTGGGTAGCAAATCACCCTTTGGACTTACTTTCATTCCCAGCATGGGAGCTACAGTTGTGGTCTTAGATTTTTGTTTTCTTCAATGTTTTAGCAAATCTTTTTTTTTAAGTGAATTTATTGATTTTTGAGACAGTCACACCCTGAGGCACAGGTGACTTGAAGTTCACAGCAGTCCTCCTGCTTCAGCCTTCTGAGTGCTGGGATCATAGTTGTGAGCCCCATGCCTGACTTCTTAATCAGGACTTTGCACTTGTTCTGCCCCAAGCCCTGGTCCTGCAGACAATAGGACTCCAGGGAAAAGATGTGACTGTGCCCTGCAGTCTCTAGAGGGCCAGCACCATCTGTACACAGCTTACCCCACCCACTAGATGACAGTTTTCTCAACCTAGGTCTGCCTGGTGGCAGCCTGAGTTTAGTCAATAGAATTAAGTTCAAATCTCAGCTCTGATGGGAATTAAACAAACTCCAGCAAGTGGCTTACTCTCTGAGCCTCAGCTCTTCATTTGCAAAATACTATCTACTGTCTGTTCTCACGGCACTGTGATATTTGCTAGAATGGTGTAAACACAGAATCTGGCACTTCGTAGGTATTCAGTAGGCCACCTTCTCCTCGTATCTGATGTCTGTAAGCATCAGATCTCCTCTTATCTGATGTCTTGTGAACTAACAATCAGGACCAACTTACCAAAATAGAGGCACTTAATCCTCTGTGGAGGACAACTGAAATGTCTTCATGTAGTTCTTCTCTCCAGGCATCTAGAACATTGGGTACACTGACGACAATTAAACAAAAAAATACATAATGGCTGGAAGTTATTTCTGAAGGGGAAGGCCATTCTCGGTGTATGTAGACACCAGCGGCCAGATCCTCTGCGAGAACAATAGCTATTCATTGTGTTCCAAAGCTGGCACCAGCAGCCAGTGTTCCAGTGTAATTCCCACACAAACCGATCTCCAGCAAAATTTCCATGACTGTGTGGCTTGGTGTAAACAGCTCGGCGCAAGCGCTCTCTACATTGTATGCCTTGCAAATGCGCAGCATTGTGGAGCGAGTCCTGTCAGTACCTTTTAAGAATGAATGATTTTTTTACAAAAACAAAACAGAAAACAAATTATCATCACCCCAGCCCCTCAGGATTGTGTTTTGCTGCAGAGGACATGGGGGAGGGGGGAAGAGTCCCTTTCACCAGAGCTGTGGATAGAGGACTATCGCCACTATTTAAAGTCATCAAGGCCCTGACTCTTGGGCCAACAAATAACTGAAGGCTTTTTACTTTTAAGTAGTAGTTAGAATTTGATAGCACTTAATATTTGCATTGACCTTTAAAGCTATTGTTATTAGCTATTCCTCCCAGAGGCTCTTTGAACTAAAGGACACACTATTTTTACTCATCCCTACCCCCCCCCCCATACTCCCTCTTCAGTTGTAGGCCTGGTGGGTTCTCTGAACAAGGTACTGACATTTGCCTAAGCCAGGCCGTGGTGGCGCACGCCTGTAATCCCAGCACTTGGGGGGCAGAGGCAGGTGAATTTCTGAGTTCGATGCCAGCCTGGTCTACAGAGTGAGTTCCAGGACAGCCAGGGCTACACAGAGAAAACCTCTCTCGAAAAAACCAAAATCCAAAAAACAAAAACAAAACAAAACAAAAACAAAAGACAAAAAAACCCAAAAATAACCCAAAAAGACATTCGCCTAGAGGTAAGCTTCACATCCCTGTGAGCAGCGGCCTCAGTGGTAAGACTGATATTTTCAAGTCAAAACAATTGCAAATCAGTGCATATGGCTTCTCTGCTGTCGTTTACTGCCCTGCTTGGTGAGGAGCCCTAGGCCCAGCTAAAGACCTGCTGCCTGACGCCGCGCCATCCTCCACGCCATCCTCCACGCCATCCGCCACGCCATCCTCCACACCATCCTCCACGCCATCCTCCACGCCATCCTCCACGCCATCCTTGTCAGCTCCCTCTTTGCAGCAGTTCCTCCCAGCAGGCTCTTGGCCCAGGCATTTGCCTTGGGTGATCCCGGGGCCCCACATGCTCTTCCTCCAGGTATGGTTGCCTCTTTTGCTAAGTAGGTAAGAGCATTTGCTGTACAGGAATGAAGACTTGAGTTCGAATCCCCAGCGCACATACAAAAAACCCCAGCACTATGTGAGTGAAACAGGAGGATCACCTGAGTTTGCTGGCTCCCAGCCTAGCTCCAGATTCCCATGTGAAGGGAATTAAATAGAGCAGGGTAACAGAGCAGGGCACCCGACGTTCACTCCTTGCAGGCCTTTGCTTAGATGTCACCTTCTCCTGAGGTCTCTCCTGCTGACCCAATTTAAAACCACAGCTGTCAAGTCCTCACTGCCTCCTGGTATGCCACACATGACTAACTTGGTTATTATGTTCCCTGGTTATTGTCTCTCTCCTCCACCTGACACAAGGCAGGGATCGTTGCCCGTGTAATTCACTATTCACTCTAAGCACCTAGACCAATAAATGCACATAGAGGGAGGGCATCGAATAAATATTCGTCAAATGAACAAATATTTAAACTTCAAAGGTTGTTTCATGAGGCTTGCTTAACCTGTGGGCTAGAATTTTCTCAGTATGTGCTTCATATTAATTTTCCTTGGTAAAGGCGCCCAGACTTGCTTTCCTCCCCTGACAAACAGTCCACACTGATAGAAATTCTGTTCAGCTAAACGAGACACTCTAATTCCTAAGGCTGGAAGGAAGTGTGAAATCTAAGTATTACAGTACAGAGAACGTCTGCACAGGGGTTCCAGCCCATCACCATGTGGCAGGGGTACATCAGGCCCATGAAGAGGCGTGGGCATGCACAGAGCGTAAGGAAAAGGCTGGTGGCGTGGGGTGAGTTCTGCTTCCCCAAGGCCCACTGCATGGCCATAAGCAGCACTTTAGCCTTTTAGCCTCTGCTACCTTTACTATGAAATAAAGGGAAAGAGGTGTTTCCATGATGCCAGAGGGTGGAAACTCCAGGTACCTATGGGTGTAAGCATAAGTATTTAGAGTGTCATTGGAAATCATGCCAGTTCAGTAAAGTGGCACTTGTAAGTTTTTCTCTAATATGACTTCACTAGCCCTGGGTACTTACTTGGCTGGTTTTCCAGTACTAGGCATGGTTTTCCTCTTTTTGAACAGATTCTTAAGACTAATTAGAAAGCTGTTAGCTTCCAACAGGGCATGTGTCACTACTACACTTTTAGGATTATTGTGCCACACTGGTCATTTTTGATGTTCACAAAAATCATAGCTGGGTAGCAATGTTGGGTTCCTCTCTCCTTTGGAAGCTTATATGGTGCCTTCTGGTGCTATGAAAGCTAGTCCTCGGGTGGGTGGGGCCTTTCAGGTCAGACCCAGCTTGGCTCCTCTGGGTCCTGTCTGAAGTGCACGGTGTCTTCAGCAATAGAGATTTAACTTCTTCACCTGAAGGCAAGCAAGGGCATCAGCAATAGCCAACGTTTTAGGAGTCTCTCGTACCACCCTGGCCAGCAACTCAAAAGGAGTTGCTTTCTTTTGCTTGGTGTTGGGGTCTATTACAGAAAACCACAACCAATTAAAATGCAGAGAATAAGAGACCACATGATGCTTGACCCCAAATGATAGACCTATAACACAATTCTACACCCAAGGCTCAGGGGTCATCGTATAAAAGGAGGCAGAATGATAAGAATCAGAGGAGTAAGAAGTTTGCTGTGAGACTGTGTCTCCTTGAAATGTGGAAGAGGCTACACCTATGAAATCTCATCAACATGGCCCCTAAGGCAGACCTGAACAATGGATCTGCTGATGTGAATGGTGGAAAGTTTTCAGGGCTTCAACCCAAAACAAAGAACCATGAATAACTGGGGAATGCTCAGGGCAGTGATATCTAATCAATACTAAGTAGTCATCCCTTATATGTATGATGTTACCTGGATCATGTGATCCAGATAACATTGTATGGATTGAGAAGGTTGTAGTTATGTGTTTACAAATATGTTATTAATATGTATATAGTATTTAACGACAATGGAAGGAAAAGACATCATGAATTTGAGAGCAAAGCTTGCATGGAGGGGGTTGGAGGGACAAGAAGGAAGGGGAAATCGGATGATTATCATTTCAAAAACTAAAACTATAAAAAGAAAATTAATGTAGAAATAGTCTCTAGTTTATAAAGTTTTCCCTTGCTTTTAAAATTGTGGTTAAAAGCCCACACAAATGAATCCTCTTAGCCAAGTTTATCTGTGACACTCAGTGATAGCTCACACTGTGCTCACACCGTGCTCACACCGTGCTCACACCGTGGTACAGCCATCGCCATCATCGTCTGCACAGCTTTTCCTCTTGCAAAACTGAGAGCAAGTTCACTGAGCAGTATCTCTCCGTCCCCCCTTCCCTCCCTCCCTCCACACAGCCCCAGCAACCGCTACTCTCCTGTCTGTCTGGGTGGTTTGGTCTCTGAGGAACAAGGGCGTAAGTGACTAGCAGCATATAGCGTTTGTGAGCACCTTGAAAGCTCGTCCATGGTTTTAGCAAATGCCAGTGTTTCTTTCCTTTTTAAGGTTGAAGAGTTTCCTTCATATATGCATAGCACCTTGTGTTTACCTGCTTGTCTGCCACTGGCCACTTGTCTTGCCTCCATTGCCATAAGGTTCTGTGGTGATTAGTGAGCGAAGGCATGTGAAAGAGTTTGGCATAGAGTTGACGCTGTCTAAACCTTGGCTGCCGTTATTGCTAATATCGTTAACATTCTGATTTCTAGAGTGTCCTTCAATCAAGTCTTGTTGAATGCACACAGATGATAAGACCTATGTCAACAGATTTGAGGTCGAAAGAGATGAATCACCCATTCCCTCACCACCACACACACTTATACCACAACTTCCTTATTTGGGAGGGTGTGGGTCTCGATAAAGTTTAGTCTGCTTTTGACTTGAGATCCTCCCTCCTCAGCCTCCTTAGTGCTGGAGCAGATTCTACCACGCCCTGCTCTACTCCATGACTTCTCTCTCCTCTCATCTCTTGATGAACCTGTCAGCTGCTTCCATATTTTAGCTGTTGGGAATAATGCCTTAATGAACACAGAATGTGGATATCTCTGTGACATAGTGGTTTACTCATATTTCCATAGTATTTAACTATCAGAGAGACAAATGAGTTATGGGGTGGTTCTATTTAACTTTATTAACTTTAGTTCTTATTAACTTCATTAACTTATTAAGTTCTTATTAACTTTAAGAACTCTGTCCCCTTAAACGCTTTAATTTATTTAGTGGTTGATGCGGGGTGTTTACTACTAGGCAGCCTGCCCTATGTGTGAAGGTCAGAGAAAAATCTCCAAGAGTCACTTCTCTCCTTCCAACATGTGGGGTCAAGGATCCAACGCCAGTCATCAAATTCGGCAGCAAACACTTTGTGTTGGGTAGATTTGTCAATGCAAACCTAGACATTATCTGGAATGTAGGAACCTCGCTGAGGAATTGTATCCATCAGGCTATCTTGCAGACCAGTCTGTGCCATGAGTTTCTGCCCTGATTTCCCTCCGTGATAGACTGTGATCCTAACCTGTAAGCCATATGGATAGTGGACTAGGCTTACAGTACCGGGCATGAGTTCCTTCCAGTTGATTAGCCTTAGGTCCAATCAGTAGGGTGTTGGTTACATCAGGATAGAAGCTCCACTATTGTTCCTTTAAGGATATCTTCCTACTCTCATCATTGTCATAGTTTGAAGGCATCATGGCTGGGTAGAACTACTGATTGCTTTCTTCTCTTGGCCTCTCACATAGCTCCTTCCAGTACTATGAGAACTAGTCCTCATGGAGGAGACTTCCAGGGCAGTTCTAGCAGGATTCCTCCAAATACCCCATCCAAAGTGTGTGATATTTTCAGTGATAGGATTGTACTTTCAATTTCTGAGAGGCAACCAGGGGCGATGGTAAGAGCATATATTATTTTGGGGTTGTCTGGGACTCTCCTGTTCATTAACAACTTGAAAGGGAGGCTTCCCATACCTGGCACAGAGATTTTGTTAGATAGTCTATGGCTTTTGGGGGAACATTGTTACCTCCAAATGGCATAACTTCATTTAAACTATGTGCATAGGTGTGCACATACATTGGTATATATATAATTTTACATAAACTGAAAGTTCTTGAACATCACAAGCATTAAGTTATAGAACTGAGATTCAAACACAAACTCTCTACCTCCACAGCTTGAAGTCTTAACCCCTCCATCTCAGCAGCTGTTGCCTGGTTACCCAGCAGATATATGTCAGCATACTGCCTCTGTCCTCCAAGCCACCCCTGCCCTCTGGAAGACAGTTATTCAGGACTGAGCCATGAGCTGTTGAAAGCCCTCTACAGACAAATCCCATCTCCACTCTTTGGGCATTGTAGCTGTCTGCCTTGGGTGTCAGCAGTGGTGCTGATAGAGCCTCCACAGAGACTGCACAGCCTTGGCTGATACTACTTCATGACTACAAGATGGCTGTGGAACACTGTCACCATCTAAGCCCCATGTGTGAGCTTAGGAGACAACATTTGACTTTCTGGGTCTACACAAGTGTCTCTTCTGTGCTAGGTTTTACCAGAAGCCTTGTTTTGTTGTTTTGAGATAAAATCTCACTATCTAGCCCTGGCCAGACTAGAACTCACTCTAGACCAGGCTGGCTTTAAACTCAGATTTGCCTACCTCTGCTTACTGATTTAAGGTATATGTCACCATTCCAAACTAGACATTTCTTTTAATAAAATTGAGGCGTTTGTCTTTCTGAAAGTTTCTGGAATTATATTAAGCTTCCTTGATTTTCATATGTTGTCATCTTGCCGATTTTCCGGTTTATATCAACCCTGGCTAGTTTTGTTTGTGTATTTGTTTGTTTGTTTTATTTTTTTCATTTGCCACAAGTTAGAGTTATCTTGGAGGAGGACACTCAGTTGAGAAAATGCCTTCATCAGATGGTCTGTAGGGCATTTTCTTTATTAATGATAGCTGTGGGAAGACACAACCCACTGTGGGAAGTGCCATCTTGGCCCATAGTCCTAGCGGTATAAGAAAGCGGGCTGAGCAAGCCATGGGGAGCAAGACACAGGAACAAGACACTAAGCAGCAGAGCTCCTATCTCATTTCCCTTAGCAATGGAGTGCAAACTAAGACTTAGTTGTAAGCTGAAACAACTCTTCCACCCCAAGTTACTTTTAATTGTGCTGATTTATCTCAGCACAGAAACCTCAGTTAAGACAGAAATTGGTACCAGAAGTAGGGTTATTCCTGTGGCAGACCCAGCCTTCTTGTTTTGGGGTGGGTAGTGGAGGAACTTTGAAATTTTGGGATACACAAACCATTGAATGTTTAGAACAGTGGCAGTCCCTCATGTTGGGGTGACCCCTGCCATAAAATGATTTTAGTTGTTACCTCCTAATTGTAATTTTGCCACTATTATGAATCATAATGTGAATATCTAATAGGCAACCCCTGTGAATGGGTCATTCAAGCCTCAAAGGGATCATGATCCACATGTGGAGAGACACTGGTTTAGAGTTTAATTAGCTACTGTGAGAACTTGGAAAATAATTCTGAGAACAGTACAGACAACAGAGATTTGGCTTGTAAAATTTCGGAGGGAAGTTTGAGCATCCCTTAAAGATTCTATTGGGGACTGTTCAGAATTTGGCATTAAGAATCTGGCTGTTCTGGTCAGGCAGGGCTGAAAAATTAGCTATGATTAACAATAGACCAGAACCCCTAAAGTGAAATCTTTGCTTTGCCAGAACTGTCAGAATTTGCTATCATGATTTCCTGTTCTTGCTGGGTCTGTGCTCTCTCTCTCTCTCTCTCTCTCTCTCTCTCTCTCTCTCTCTCTCTCCTCACTGTTGTCAGCTTTTTGTGTTTCTCTTATTGTAATATCTGGGTCCAGGTCCAGAATTCAGACAACCACAGAATGCCATGCATCCAAGCCTGGAGAATTAGATGCAGCAGCCAGGTGCTGCCTTCTTATCTTTGCCCTATATCAGATTTTCATTTCCTCTTTGCTGGGGTTTTGCTCTTCTTTCTGGCTCAAAGATTGTCCTTGATAGAGGAGAGGAAACCCAAGTAAGACCTGAAAAATTCTGTTTTCGCAGTGTCATCTCTAAATTAACTATGTAGCCTGCTTAAACAGGACACTGCTGTCTCTCTTGTCCTTTTCCTTGTCCTGAATATACCCCAGTGGACCTCAGCTCTGCCCCACACCCCAGCTTTCACTTCTGAGGACTTGTATCTCTCCTTCATATCTGCTCTTGACTGCAAATTCCTCCTTTTGGTCTTAGTAAGTGTCATGTGGACATAATGATTTCTTTGGCTGGCTTCCTCTCCTTTTCCATAATTACGTATGCATGGATAACCAAACAAATTACATGGAGCCTCCAGTCCTTCCCCAATGATGTTCTATATGATTAAAGTCCCTGTCCAAGGTTTCAGAGAATATCTGGTCTCATGACTTACAGGTTAGCACTAATGACTGAGCGGTTACCATGACCCAGGCACCATCTCATCTCATTGTCAAACACCATATGATTGGTGTGACCATTCATGATTCGAGGTGAGCATTGTGTATTTGTGAGAACAGTGTCCAAATCCTGGTTTCTCCAAGATCCCTGTGGTGAACTTTAACTTCCATAGGATTTAGCCTTCCAATTACTTCATATTTTGTGAACTTGTGGAACTATAATTTCTTACAGTCTTGAGAACTCAGTCTGATCACATTCCCTTCTCTGCCCCTACATGTCCTTTGACAGAGTCCCTTTTCAGTCCAAATGCCACTCTAATGGCCATCGAGACAGCCAAGAAATAGTCCATGCCTCAGCCCTTCCAGCGCATCCTTGTCCCTCTGTGATGTGAAATCGTCAAGCCTGAGTGAATTAGATGCTCTGGCAGGATGGAGCTCCTGTCCTCAGCGTGGCTCTCCATCCCTCAGCCCACAGAGCACAGATCATGGCAGGGAAGTGACAGGTGCACCCAGCCAGGTGGGCCCGAAGGGAGCCAGCCCTCGGCCTCATCTTCCGCCCACTGTGCCTCTCATGCTCTGTGAACGCCGCTCTAGTGTGAGAGGCTTTCTTCCAGCGTGATTTATACAGTGCCTTTTTTCTCAAGAAGAATGTGAAATGGTTCACGATAAAACATGTCTTAAACAGGACAGTTAAAACACATTTTTTAAAAGACAGACAGACAGAGAAAGGTCAGAAATCACTTGGTTTAAATTCCTGACAAGAAGTTTTATAGCACAAATGTTTTTGATCAATTTCTGGTACAAACGCCTAGGTGTGTGGGAACGGAGGAAAAACGAAATCAGTCTGCAGTTGGGAGGAACCCAGAACTCTTCAGCCGGCCCCCTTCTACACATGTATCTAAATCAATGGCATCTCGCCTAATGGCATCCACGGAGATACACTACCTCATTGCAGAACGTCCTGCGGGATGGCAGCAGGGGGCATTCCCAAGGCTCGTGGCAGCCAATCTGCCCAGAGGTCAAAGTTACAGCAATTCATCACTGTCACTGACAAAGCACCACAATAAATTTGTCTTTAAATATTAATGTCTAAATCTCATATCATATAGATAGAGATCGGGCTATCCATTTAACTCTCTGTAAGTGCAGAAATAGTATATGTTATAATGGAACTTAAAAAGAATCACCACATGTGCTTCAAGGGGCATCTCTTTCCTGGTTTGTCTGTTTAGTTTTTCCAGGCGGGAATGGCTGGGGAAGGAATGGATGAATTGTGTCTACACAACTTCATGATTCCAGTGAGCGAGTGAACCCCATATTCGTTGTGCCTCCAGCATGTTCATTCAGAGAGCCAGGATTGACCTTTGGCAGCAGTTCCTGTTGTGATGTAGGCTGGCCCTACAGCAACTCTGCATCAGACTCGTAGCCATCAAGATGACATAGGGCATCACAGGGCACGGTCAAGGACACAGGGATTCTCTGACTTCTGTGTGGACCCGGATAGCTTTACATATGACCAATACTATGCCACCAACATGAGAGAATAGAGAAGAAATGTTAGCGAGGAAGAAATGTATCAGAAGGAGATTCATCGAGATTCCCTACGGATATTTTCCTTCTTCCCTACAATTCCATAGGGTTTTATCATCTTCTTTCCATGTGTATGCATGTGAAATGTATGTGTGTGTGCATATGATATGCATATGTGTGCATACATTTGCACCGTGTGTACTGTCTGTACTGATGTACATATATGTACAATCAGTATGTGTGCTTGTGCATGTGAAGGTGTGGGGTTGAAGTCTGGGCGTTCCTTCAATCACTTCACATTATTCTCTGAGGCAGGATCTTTCAATCCTATTCAGAACTCCCAGTTATGGTGTCACTATCCAGCTTGCTGCAAGGATTCGCTGTCCCTGCCCTCTGAGGCTGGAATTACAGGCCGGCTACCATGGCCAGCCGTCACCTCCATGGCTTCCGGGGATCTGGACTTTGGTTCTCTTGCCTGTGCAGCTCTAACTACTGAGCCACCTCCCCAGTGCTGCCTAAGGGCAAAGATTGTAGAATAGAGTCAAAGCACGAAGACAACCTAGCAGCTAAACAGTGACAATCTTCCATTAAAAGCAGATAATAAACTGCCAGGCAACGGGTCCACCTGACACGATGGATGCTCCTTCTGTAATGAGAGGCTCCTAAGAATGTCGGTAGTGTGGGAAGGTTGATGATACTTGAGCTACTGGAAGTCATTACAGATGGGGAAGACGAGGACAGGGAACGGCCACTGGGGAGCCCCAGTGTGACTATTTTACTTTTTTCCCATCGTGATAGAATTTGGTAATGCTTTAAAATGTAAGCCTGCTTTAAAATATATAACTTAAATCCTTAAGATGTTATTACACGATGCATGTACACACACACACACACACACACACACATGCCATATCTCCACACTCTCCGTCAGTGTAGTTCTATATATTATTATTTAGCCCATAAATTCACCTAATTAGTTAAATATTTCTTGGTCTCCTGGCTGTTTCTTTATCTCTCTTTTCATTCTTATACCTCCCTTCCATCTGCCATCCACACAGAACTTACTGCCCTGAGAACACTGTATCTGAACTATGACCCCATACGACCCCTGGGGCCAGAATTTCTATGGAAAAGTCCTAGCTCTCACCAACTTAGGATGAGGCTATTTAGAGACAGGCTGATAAACAAGATTCTTAATGAAATGAATAGAGATGGTTCCTACCCTATCTTGCTGCTGTGCCCTTATAAAACAGTGAAATTCAGACAGGCTCACAAAGGAGACTGTGGGAAGGAACAGGGAGAAGGCCTCTACCTGCAAGCCATGAAAAGAGTTCTCAGGAGACATCAACCCTGTGACATCTTGATCTCAAACTTTAAGCCTTTTATTTCCCCCTGTGAGAACACAGATGTATTAACCTACTCAGCCTGAGATATTTCATCATCATATTCCTAGTAATCTATACAAGTGCCTGCAGTGTACCAGTGCCTGTTCCAGAAGTGACCAAGGTATTGTCTGTGCCTTTGGAGACATGCTGAAGCAACTGGGATGGTGAGTCCCACCTGTAGAATGCCAGGGCCCTCGGCTTTGAGGAAAGAGTCTATGATTGGCATGCACCCCGTTCTATGTTCTATTCTGAACAAAAATGTTTCTAGTGAGAGAGGGATTCAGTTGGAACATTATGGGACATTTCTGTCAGCCACAGGGTACTACAACCTGAAGATGTGTAGGAGGCTGTATTCGTGCTTTAATTCATGTGGCACAGTTAGGTCTATACCAGACTTCAGAGCATCTTCACTGTGCTAAACTTGTCAGAAAGCTCACGTGCACAGTCTTGTCTTTGCAGCAGATCTGTTTGCTCCCAGCTCGAATGGCCCCGGCTGATCTCTGAGCAAGCAGACAGTGAAGCCATGACAGCTGGCAGCCTGGCCACTTACCTTCTTGTTTGCACACTCTTGGCTTAGATGGAGCCACTAACTTAAGAAACAATCACCGTGTGAACCAAGGTGGGTGATGAAGATCCAAGGCCTGTGGCTTGCAAGTAGAGCGTGGTCAAACATCTTAAGGAGTAGCATGATTCAAACTATAGAAACATGGTATCTGGGGAGCTAGAAAGACTTTGGATACTGTCCAGTCAAAGTTCTTAATTTGCAAATTTAGACTTAGAGATACAGGCTACAAGTTAAATGATTTGCCAGAGGCGGATATGGGGTTGATAGCTTGTTGCAGAAATAGGAGAAAGACACTTGTCTCTCCTTTGAAGTGCAGCTTTCTCTTCTGATACTTTAGGTCTGGGTTTGAGAAATTAAAGTTCCTAATAGAATTCCCTAACAATTGCCATGTCTATAATTGAGGTGCTGAATAAAGAAGGCTATTTATTCCCCCCTTTGTCTATGTAGCTAGGTGTCCTAAAGGTACAGTACATTGAATCAACTAGTATGACATCTGTTTTCTATTCAGAGAACAAAGCTACTTATTAATATCGCAAATGTGAAAGAATGATGTATTAGATATCAGCTGTGTGGCAGGTCCTGTACTAGCCCATTACAGTAACTTATGAATGAGAAAAGTGCAGGTCAGACAGATTATGGTCCAAGATCTCACAAGAAAAATTGTATCAGAGTTGGGAAAGCTGACATGCACAAGGAACCCCAGAACTTGTGAAGGAGCTCTAGCCAGCCCAAGCATGGCAAACGTGGCTCTGGCAGGCCTTGCCCTTCTCCCCTATTCCCTCTTCCTTGATAAAAACTGTTAGATTACATTTTTTTAATTTTATTTATTGAATATCATCTTCATTTACATTTTCAATGGTAAAACCTTTCCCGATTTCCCCCTTCCCAAAGACCCCTCCTCCCACCCCCTGCCTCCATGTATATGTCCCTCCACCTGACCTACTCCCACCCCCCCACACCTGATTTCCCTTTGTTGGGGTCTCTATTGAACCTTCACCTGGCCAAGGACCACTCCTCCCACTGATGCCCGACAAGGCATTCCTCTGCCATTTTTTTGGCTGGAACCATGTGTGCCCCTTGGTTGATGGTTTAGTCCCTGGGAATCCTGGGGCATCTGGGTGACCAACATCTTTGTTATTCCCATGGGGCTGTAAACCCCTTCAGCTCTCCCAGATCATCCTCCAGCTCCTCCATTGGGGACCCCACGCCCAGACCAATGGTTGGCTGCTAGCATCTGCCTCTGTTTTCGTAAGGCTCTGGCAGGGCCCCTCCAGAGACAGCCATGGCACACTCCTTTTGGTATGCACATCTTGTCGTTCATAGTAGTGTTGGGGTTTGGTGACTGTTTATAGGATGAATCCCCAGGAAGTACAGTCTCTGGGTGACCCTTACTTCAGTTTCTGCTCCACACTTTGTCTCCTTTATTGCTCCTATGAGTATTTTGTTTCCTTTCTCAGAGGAACCATAGCACCCTCACTTAAGTCCTCCTTCTTCTTGAGCTTCCTGTGCTGGGTGAATTGTAACTTGTTTATCTTGAGCTTTTTGGCTAACATCCACTTATCAGTGAGTGCATACCATGTGTGTTCTTTTGTGACTGGGTTACCTTGCTCAGTATGACACTTTCTAGTTCCATCCATTTGGCTAAGAGTTTCATGAATTTATTGTTTTTAATAGCTGAGTAGTACTCCATTGTGTATATATACCACAGTTTCTGTATCCATTCCTCTGTTGAAGGACATCTGGCTTCTTTCCAGCTTCTGGCTATTATAAATAAGGCAGATATGAACATAGTGGAGCATGTGTCCTTATTACATGTAGGAGCATCTTCTGGGTATATGCCCAGGAGTGGTATAGTTGGGTCCACAGGTAGTACTATGTCTAATTTTCTGAGGAATCGCCAAACTGATTTCCAGAATGGTTTTTACCAGCTTTCAATTCCACCAGCAATGGAGAAGTGTTCCTTTTCCCCCACATCCTCTCCAACATCTGCTGTCCCCTGAGTTTTTCATCTTAGCAATTCTGACTGGTGAGAAATGGAATCTCAGTGTTGTTTTGATTTACACTTCCCTTATAACTAAGGATGCTGAACATTTCTTTAGGTGCTTTAGAGCCATTTGAGTTTTCTCAATTGAGAATTCCCTGTTTAGCTCTGTACCCCATTTTTAATAGGGTTATTTGATGCTCTGGAGACTAACTTCTTGAGTTCTTTGTATACATTAGATATTAGCCCTCTATTGGATGTAAGATTGGTAAAGATCTTTTCTGAACTTGTTGGTTGCCATTTTGTCCTATTGACCGTGTCCTTTGCCTTACAGAAGTTTGCAGTTTTATGAGTTCCCATTTGTCGATTATTGTTGTTAGATTACATTCTTAAAGCAAGCCGCCAAGGTCTCTTCCGTTATTGGCCACTTCTTCCCCCTGAGTCTGACCACCAAAGTCCACTATCAAAGGCTTTAAGTTCAGCAATCAAAAGCCTCCCTTGACTGCCTTAACATGTCTAATCAAAATTAAACACCTCATCCTAACACAGGGTTTCCCTTGTACTTTTATAAGCTGCCATTTTTCCTATGGGCTCACATCTGTCTGCTCTCCATCCAGAGGCAGTCCTTCGTCCCTCCAGGGCAAATACCTCTTCCCCCATATCCTCTGTCTTCAGTGTTTGTCTCTTATTTCCCATCCTTTGTCCTGATGGGACACATAAATCTCCTTTGTGCTGAGACTTGGTCTTGGTGTGTTTTGTTGCTTAGACTGATCCTTTCAGGATGTAATTCCAGCACTTGAAAGATGAGAGGAGAATCAAGGGTTCAAAGCCATCCTCAGCTACATAGTCAGCTCAAGGCTAGCCTGGGCTATGAGATATGCCTTAAAAACAAGTGACCCAAAGCTTCAATTAGTTTTACTGTGTCCCTGCTTAGTTTCTGTTTTCCTGATCGGTCGATTGAGGATAGTGGAGTGTTGAAGTCACCCACAATTATTGTGTTAGGTGCAATGTGTGCTTTGAGCTTTAGTAAAGTTTCTTTTATGAATGAGGGTGGTGCCCTTGCATTTGGTGCATAGATGTTCAGAATTGAACTTCTTCTTGGTGGATTTTACCTTTGACCAGCAAGAAGTGTCCTTTCATGTCTCTTTTGATGACTTTAGGTTGAAAGTCAATTTTATCTGATATTAGAATGGCTACTCAACTTCAGATGGATCAAGGACCTCCACATAAAGCCAGACACTCTGAAGCTAATAGAAAAGAACCTGGGGAAGACCCTTGAGGACATTGGTACAGGGGGAAAGTTCCTGAACAGAACACCAATAGCTTATGCTCTAAGATCAAGAATTGACAAATGGAACCTCATAAAATTACAAAGTTTCTGTAAGGCAAAGGACACCATCAAAAGGACAAATCAGCAACCAACAAATTGGGAAAAGATCTTCACCAACCCTACATCAGATAGAGGGCTAATATCCAATATATACAAAGAACTCAAGAAGTTAGACCCCAGAAAACCAAATAACCCTATTAAAAAATGTGGTACAGAGCTAAACAAAGAATTTTCACCTGAAGAACTTCGGATGGTGGAGAAGCATCTTAAAAAATGCTCAACTTCATTAGTCATTAGGGAAATGCAAATCAAAACAACCCTGAGATTTCACCTCACACCAGTCAGAATGGCTAAGATTAAAAATTCAGGAGACAGCAGGTGTTGGCAAGGATATGGAAGAAGAGGAACACTCCTCCACTGCTGGTGGGGTTGCAAACTGGTACAATCACTCTGGAAATCAGTCTGGCGGTTCCTCAGAAAACTGGGCACGTCACTTCCGGAGGATCCTGCTATACCACTCCTGGGCATATACCCAGAGGATTCCCCAGCATGTAATAAGGATACGTGCTCCACTGTGTTCATAGCAGCCCTATTTTTAATAACCAGAAGCTGGAAAGAACCCAGGTATCCCTCAACAGAAGAATGGATGCAAAAAATGTGGTATATATACACAATGGAATTTCTTATTCAGCCATTAGAAACAATGAATTCATGAAATTCTTAGACAAATGGATGGAGCTGGAGAACATCATACTAAGTGAGGTAACCCAGTCTCAAAAGATCAATCATGGTATGCACTCACTAATAAGTGGATATTAGCCTAGAAAACTGGAATACCCAAAACATAATCCACACATCAAATGAGGCACAAGAAGAACAGAGGAGTGGCCCCTGGTTCTGGAAAGACTCAGTGTAGCAGTATAGGGCAAAACCAGAACAGGGAAGTGGGAAGGGGTGGATGGGAGAACAGGGGGAGGGAAGGGGGCTTATGTGACTTTCGGGGAGTGAGGGGCCTGAAAAGGGGAAATTATTTGAAATGTAAATAAAAAATATATTGAATAAAAAAAAGAAGTAATGAAAATCTTGAAAAACAAACAAACAAACAAACAAAACAAATGACCCCTGGGTGTGTTCTATCCTGGAGCATAATTCTTCTTTTCCTGAATTCTGTCCCTCACCTTAATGACTAAGCTGAATGTAGAACTGTGTCTCATTTTAAAACTTAATGGTCCCATGAATCATTGCCACAACTCAGATTCTATATCTAGGCTCATTTTGAGCAATTTCTGGCCAGGAATTGTTAAGCATTCTATCCCTTGAACAGATTGGCATCAAGAGCCCTTGACTGGGTTTCAGAAGGTGGCTAATCAATTAAAGCACTTTCTGTTCAAGTAAGAAGACTGGAGCCCAGACCCCCAGAGCCCAAGTAAAGGTCATGAGTGTATAGTGGTCTGTCTATAATTCTGTGTGTAAGAGCTTCCTCAGGCAGGGAAGCTCCTTAAGCAGGAAGGCAAACAGTTCAAAGTAGTTTCAGGAAGTCCCTGAAACTGACCAGATTCACTAGGTTCCTTCCTCCCAAGACCAAACAAGCCAAGCCACTGAGAATCACTCTCAGACAAGACAAGCAGCAAAGGAGATTCTAAGCCAAGCTGCCTAGAAGTTTAAACCAACTGAGCCTCCTGAAAAGGACACTCCCCATCTGTTACACTGTCTTCATGCTGTGCAGGTGCTCCAGGTTTTGTGAGTTGTCACCCGTTGCTGAGATGGGCTTTGGTGATGCAGTTGTCTTTGGTGCATGCCCCTATAACTAACCCCAAACCCATTTTTCTGTAAATAACCCTAGTAAAACTCATGGCCCGCTAAGTTGAACTTTAGTGGTATCCAGATTTTGGTCTGTTGTGGGCCCCCTATTTAAAGTGAGTATGTGTGTGTGTGTGTGTGTGTGTGTGTGTGTGTGTGTGTGTGTGTGATCTCACCAGGAAAAGTTTTGTCATACAACAATTTTTAGCCTTAGAAGGTAGAGTATGTCCAGAGCAAGTGACTAGAGAGACGAACCACGCTGGGTTTGATGGCAATAACGTGCGGTAAAAAAATAAAGTGACAGTCGCTATCCTTATAGATCAGTGTCGTGCGTGGCTGTCACCAGAGAAGATTCCTCCTGCAGCAGATGAGGACAGATACAGAGACCCACAGCTGCACAATATGCAGTGAGAGATCTTGGAATACTCAATCCTAAATGGGAAATCTCCGTCAAATCCCTCCCGTCAGGGCTCACAAACCATGCACAGACCCCATGCAAGCAGTAGATGGCCAACGTAAAAAAACTCAATGGTGGTTTTGTTTTGTCTTCTCTTTGTTTTGCCTCATGTTTTGTTCAGGTATGTCGTTTTGTATTTTGTTTTTGTCATCATTTCTGTTTTTACTCTATAGATTTAGTGCTCCAAATTTTGGGTTTTTATATGATTTCTGTGTGGGGGAATGCATCTGTGTTTCCTGTGCTTTTTCTTTAGCTCTTCTTAATTTGTTTTTTTTTTTATTTTTAAATGCCTGTTTATTTTCTAAATGAAAGAGAAAAGGAAAAAATGTGGATGTGATGGGTGGGAAAACCGGGAAGGAATTGGGGAAGGAGAAACTGTGATCAGAATAAACTATATAAAGAAAATCTATTTTTAATAAAAAATGAAATAAGAAATAGAAGATGAAAGAGAAAACAAGATTCCCACCAACCTTCGCTTCTACATACCTGCAGAGATGTGTACATGTACATGTGCCAACATGTGAGAACATGCCACACATACACACATGCACACTACACAACACATTACACATGAGAAGAAGAGAAGGAAGAGAAGGGGTATAGGAGGAGGAGGAAAAGGAGGAGGAGGAGGAAGAAGAGGAAGAGGAGGAGGAAGAGTAGGAGGAAGAGGAGGAAGAAGAGGAAGAGGAGGAGGAAGAGGAGGAGGAAGAGGAGGAAGAAGAGGAAGAGGAGGAGGAAGAAGAGGAGGAGGAAGAGGAAGAGGAAGAAGAGAGAAGGAAGAGGAGGAAGAAGAGGAGGAAGAGGAGGAGGAGGAAGAGGAGGAAGAGGAGGAGGAAGAGGAGGAGGAAGAAGAAAAGACTCCATGGAGACAACTTCCACTCGCCCTCATACATAGTAAAAGGAGACTGACCATTTGTCTCACAAACCAGATGTGGCTTCATTTTTAGCAAAAGCATGGCCCCCCCCTCAAAGAATGCATTTTTTCAGAGAAGATCATGGGGATGATCAAGTCTTGTTCTCCTTAAAAACATGAGTGCTTAGAGTCCTACAATTCTGTTTTCTCTTCTATGGGAAGATGAGGAGAAGACTGCCGTGTAAACAGTTGTCTTGTGTTTGCAGGCTCCCTTTTCTATGGAGCTAAGATTTACTGCGTGCTGATGTCCTAGGCGTCTATGATGGACATCCTAGGCACCACACTCCTTCTGTGGATTGCCTCCTTTAAGACTTGGGGCAACCTCACGCTGCTAGTCCCTGTGTCATAAGGTAAAAAGTGTGATGGTTAGTGCTTGCTGACAGGAGCCTGATAGAGCTGTCTCCTGAGAGGCTCTGCCAGTGCCTGGATGCTCTCAGCCAACCATTGGACTGAGCACAAGGTTCCCAATGGAGGAGCTAGAGAAAGGACTCAAGGAGCTGAAGGAGCTGTCGGGCACATAGAAGCAACAATAATATGAACCAACCATTACCCCTAGAGCTCCCAGGGACTAAACCATCAACCAAAGAGTACACATGGAGGGACCATGGCTCCAGCCACATATGTAGCAGAGGATGGCCTTGTTGAACATCAAAAGGAGAAGAGGCCCTTGATCCTGAGAAGGCTCGATGCCCTCAGTGAAGGGGAGTGCCAGGACAGGGAAGCAGGAGTGGGTGGGTTGGTGAGCAGGGGGAAGGGGGAAGGGATAGGGTGTTTTCAGAGGGGAAACCAGGAAAGGGGATAACATTTGAAATGTAAATAAAGAAAATATCTAATAAAAAAGAAAGTGTAATGGTTAATAGTCACTGTAAACTAGATTTAGAACCAACCTCAGGACATTCTGGGCAAGCTTATAAGGGGGTTTCCAGGAAGGTTTCACCAGGGAGAAAGCAACCAGAGCCTCTGCATTCCTTTCTTCCCGCTTCCTGACTAGACACACAAGGTGACCAGTCACCCCACACTGTTACCACTATGCCTTTCCACCACGATAGATGTGATTGTGCTCCCTTAACACAGGCACAATCGCTCCTGCCTTAAGTCGCCTTGCGTTAGGTGACCTAATGAGTCAAGCAGCTACTCTAGGAGCAGTGCACCAGCTCGGCTAATGTTGCCGCCCTGCGGCCTCAGATCAGTGAACCCAGGCTGAGCCTCCAAACTCTGTCCATGCTACCTCTCCACTCTTTCTTTGCGCATTCTCTCGTCAAAAGGGTTTTTCTGGGTTGCCCATTTGTTTTCCATAATTCTTGCTCTTAGACAGATGATTTCCAAGATCCCTTTGAATACTGAGATTCCATGACTGATTAGAGTTGTAATTTATGCAGTTTGATTAATTTGCACTAATTCACAAGTTCATTCAGCATATTATTTTTTTTTTTACAGAAGTTTCCAGGAAGTTTGTAGTTTATGTAACAGCTCTCCTTCTGATGTGAAAGGAGCTGTACTGCTTTTCCTAGAATAATGTTTAAAATTCCAATTAAAAATGTAAACTTTAAGAGCATATCTGGAGGTTTTTTTTTTTTTTTTTTTTTTTTTTTTTACCATGCACATAACATACCAACTTTACATATGGACAAAAATAGGTTTTGAACGTCTGTTCCCTTGATCAACTCTCCCTGGTTTCCCAGAGTCAGTGCTAATTGCTTGCAGCTTCAGGTCCTTCTTAACATAAGGGAACAATTTGAGCATCCCAGGCTGAAGTATTGCATTTGTCAGACCTGCCAGATCTGGAATTGGCATTGGCCAGTTAGACTGATGAGCCAGGCACAGATCAACTCCTGAGAAGATCCGTGGTGCTCCTGGCATAGTTACTCTACAGCTGAGACACCTATGGGCCAAGCTTGGTAGCATTAGGTGATGGCCAACTTGGATCAGTTCAGACGTTTGAATCCTTATCAAGCTCTGCTGGTTGAAGGACAGGTCCAGGAGCAGTGCTCAGCCACAGACTACAGGCTGGGCTGTCCCCAAGCCTCTGATAGGCTCTTTGAAACTTGTGGTTCAAGTTTGTAAATGAATGAGTTTGTAAACACCCAGTGTTTAATGTGGCCGATAGTGCAGTCAACAACTATGCAATGCTATTTCTACTCATTCCTGGACTCCCTCAGGACACACTCCATAGCAAAATACTGATGTAAGCTAGTAACTGGAGAGCACTCCTGCAGACACAGGACATGCATGCTTTCTGAGGCAGCAACATTTTTGTTTTCATTTAGGACTTCTAACATTCTGTGTTTTTACAGACTGAGAGACCCTTCCCACCCAGCACACACCAGTGTAGCCGTGAGCTCCCTCTCCTTGCCTCCTGGGCCTTACAGAGCCATTCCTTACTACACTTCTCCAGAAGCTTGGCTCATTTATTGGCAGCTGTTGGGGGCCGGTGACTCCTTAAAGTAGGCATTGTATTCATGGTGGCCACAAATAGACCCAGGCCTATCGCTGCCCAAGACTATTCTATGAACTAGAATGTTGAAGTTGGAAGGTCAAGATGTGCCTGTCAGAAGACTAACAGAGGGAAAGAGACTGTCCTTCGGGGAGTTACCTGAGAGCTGCCTTGGAGTGAGGATGGTTATCCAGAGGTCAGCACCCTGGTACAGCCATGGGTAGCATGTGACTTGTGTGCAGCTCATGGGAACAGTGATAAGTATAATTGTAATCGCTACTTCTGGTATCACAGGCTTGTTCTAGGGCTCCGGTATATGCCTTGAGCTTTCGATCTTAACAGGACTTTGCTACATGCTGCCTTAGACTTTATTTTTCCTACATTGGCACTAGTGGCTGACTCCAGAGGATCCCTGCTGAGGTACCTGGGCATGTCTTCTGTGCCTTGTGAAGTGACAAGCATGTTGCTATGGATTTGTCACTTGGGCTGGCAGAAGTGGCATGCAGCCAGACTAAGTCCATACTGTCTGCATTTATTTTTTTAGAAATCCGATTATGAGAATGCATGTCTTGCATCGCAACCTTGAGTCTTGAACAAAATAACCTGGCCTCAGGTCTGGATCATTTAAACCATGGGAGAAATGGGATAGAAAGAGTTCAGAATCTATAGGTGTGAATATTAGCTGGGAGATGGGAAGACTCAAGGCAGCAGATGTCTGGCATCCTTCCAAGTAGATGCCAGGGCTGTGGACTGGGCAGCCCGGGTACACATTCCTCCCTGTCTCCCTATCCCGGCCTTTACCCCGCTGGAGTGCCCCGGGACCTGCTGACCCACAGAGAGGGCAGTGAGATGCAGTGAGTCCCAGGAGCCAGATGCCACGCCTCCAGTGGATGACCTCAGTGCCTGTGAAATGGAAGGGCTGGCTCTGGACTTGGAGGCCCAGGCTCTTCCCGTTCCACCTGAGTGTGGCCCTTATTATAGCCCTAGAGTCTCCATTGCTTCTCTAGGATCCAGGGAAAGAAAATGAGGGTTAGGGCTGCATTTGCAGAAATAGAAAGGCCTTAAGTAGACAATGACTCAGAGCCAAAATAAACAGGGGCAGCTGATTACCTCCTGTTGTTTCTTCTCTACCACAGTCCTACCTCCCACTGCTTTGTCCTATGAACTCAGACAATCAGCCCTGCTTGGACACCATAGACTGTACCATGGGCCTTAGAGCAGATAGTCCCTTAACCTGAGTGTTCGGAGTTCACCTCCAGAAGAAGACTTGTCCTTCTGGGACCAGTCGTAGCTCTTTCCCGGGTCATCTGCTGCTCGGACACTTACTGCTGTTCAGCCTGCTGCGCCTTTCTCCCTTCCAATGTCTGGCATCACCTCCGGTCTCTGGGGCTTTCATCCTCCTGTGTCTAGGAGGTGCTACAAAAGAGAAGAGTTCCCCCCAGTTTCTCCTGCTCCTCACACGCCCATGTGTGTCACCTTAACATGGTGAGAGTGACTGTCACTTTCATTTTGTTGTTGTTTCTGGTTGTCAAGCATGCCCTGAAGACAGCACAGGTTCAGAAGCAGGAGGGTGGCAGCTGTGGTAGAGGACTGACTGCCTAGGAGGTCTTACTGCGCCAGAACACCAATGGTGCTGTGGCTTCCCTGCCAGGAACCCACTCAGGTAGGCTCTTGAAATGGATTTGGACGTGGGTACGTTGTGGCAGCCTGCCCATCCCAGCCATTCCTGGGACCATGATTGGAAATGCTTCCCAGGGGTTTTCATAGATGGTTCCAGAAACATGGCAAGGCAGGGCACCCAGGAATATACCCACGAATGGCTTCAAATATGCCAGCTCACCTCCCGGTGTGTCTGCTTATCTCCACAGGCGTGCTAATAGGACTGAAGCAAGGATGTGGCCATCAGCTTTCAAGTTATGTATTCCCTTTGGTTCCAGATCTAGGAATTTAAAACTTACCTGTGCCAGGGCTGAGGTATCTAGCCAGTGCTTGAGTAGGATGCTTAACCAGTTCAGTCCTCAGCATCACATAAAACCAAGTGGTATAATCACAGTGCTAGGATGGGGAGGCAGGACGATCAGAAATTCAAGTCCATCATCCTCGGCTGCACAGTGAGTTCAAGACCAGCCTGGGCTAAATGAGACTTTAAAATATTTTATTATTTTAAAAAAATAAACCTGCTATCATCTTGTGACTAGAATGGCTAGTTGCAATGACTGGTATGTGCTTTTGAAACTTTACCCACGTGATAAAACTTTCAGTCTATTAAATGTGAATGCCTGGACTATGTCACTGCATTTGAAAACCTATTTGCCAGTCCTTAATTTAACACAGAGGAGAGGGAACAGAAGTGCCGACCTCCTGTTGGCCACTCCTCTCTCAGTATCTGCAGGAAGCAGCTACTCCCTGGGTGAGGCCCATAGCTCTGGGAGAAGTGGCTGGTGGCAGTAGGCAGACATTTGAACATTGTTATAAATGAAGGGTTTTCTCAAGGCCTGGTCCCCCACTGTCCCAGAGATGCCGATGCATTTGATGGGGAGTATGATCTGGGAAGTGGGCGTTTTAACATCTTCCTAGGTGATTCAAATGTGCAGTAAAGGTTCAGAAAGGTATTGTGCCTTGAGACAATACTCCTCAAAATATTCAAACTCATCAGAATGCAGGAGATGGGCTGAAACACCAGATGCCTGGTCCCTCCCCACAGCATCAGGTCCAGGGTTTCTGAATCCCACTGCTTGGCAATCTGTGCGTCTAACAAGGCTCTGTATAATGAGATGCTGGTGTTCTGGTTACAGTTCAAGGACAGCACGCGCTCTGCTGCTTACTTTTTTTTTTTACATGTAGCAAATATATATTGCTAAATATCGATATATAGAACATAAAATTTGCATTTAAATCATTTTAAGTGTATGGTCCAGCAGCATTAACTACATCCACACTGTTATACACCCATCTCCGCCCTCCATCTCCACGATGTTTCTTGTCTCCGCAGACTGCAACTGTACCTGATGCACACTGATGCTCATTCCTCTCTGCTGCCCCCAGCCCTGGACCAGCAGAGGGCTACATTCTAACTCTGTGAATATGAGGACTCTAGGTGCTTCGTGTGTGTGGAACACACGGTGTTTGTGATTGTCATGATACCATCCTTGTATGACCTACACCTTTTCTATTTGTACATCAATAGATACTTGGATAATTTCTGTCTTTTGACTCTTGTGTGTGTGTGTGTGTGTGTGTGTGTGAGAGAGAGAGAGAGAGAGAGAGAGAGAGAGAGAGAGAGAGAGAGAGAAAGAGAGAGAGAGAGAGAGAGAGAGAGAGAGAGAGAAAGAGAGAGAGAGAGACAGAGAGAGACAGAGAGACAGAGAGAGACAGAGGGAGGGAGAGAGAGGGCCAGAGGTGAACACAGATGCTGCTCTCTGTAATACACACCTTGTTTTTTGACACAGTCTCTCACTTGCTCTGGACGCTACCAATTAGGCTAGGATGGCTGGCCAGCGTCCCAGGGATCCATCTGTCCTGGCCTCCCCAGGGCTGGGAGCATAAGTAATTGCTACTGCACCCAGCTTTTAAAATAAGAGTTCTGGGGTTTAAACCAAGGTCCGAACTATGATCCTCGTGGTTGTGCAGCCAGCACTCTGCTGCCATCTTCCCAGCCCTGCCATTTACTTTTAAGTTTTAAGCAACAGATGGCAGCCATCTTTCCCTGTGAGTTCTGGTATAGCCACAGCCACGGAATTCTTCTCAGCCGCTACCTAATATTCTATAGCATGAAAGTGGCCAGTCTGGCCTCGCCCAACCACACAGTGACACTGCAGGAATTGGAACCCAGTGCTTTACAGCTTCATGGCCAAGCGACGTTGACCCACCAGGACATGGGAGGACCTGTGCATTTCAAGCCAGGAACTACCATGTGCTTAGCAACGTGCTATGTTAGGTTCAAAGTAAAATGATACCATTTTACTAGGTGCTGAGAATCTGGTAAATCAGGGACAAGCAGGAGGGAAGTGAAATCTAGCCATGGCTTAGGAGGCAGTGTCCTGGACCCTCCTAGAGCACAATGTTCCACAGCTCTGGGCTGATGACCTGGCATCTCTGGGGAAATCATAGTGAACAGCAGCATCTGCAGGCCAGAGGGGACCACCGAGGTCATCCAGTCCAGCCCTTTGTCTTAGGAGAAGAGGAAATTGGAATGAGAGATGAGCCCCAGGCGACAGTCTCCTTCTGTCTCCACTAAGCGGGTGTGGCTGCTGGCTGAGTCGTATTGAACAATGCCCTACAGTTTCCATCCCGTTCCATTGACTCACAGTCACAAGGAACCCTGCTTTCCAGAGTGTGTTATTTGTATTGTTCATTTCTCCTGTGCACATGTATCCTAGTATTGGCCTGCCTAGCGTTATTAAAAGATATTTATGTTTTCTCTTCACTTCCATTTCCTTCCAGGGAAATGGGAAAATCAATCTGAGTGTCATTAAGAGAAAATTCACTGTAGAGGGTTGCTGGTGACGGTGGATCTGTCACCTTACTTTCTGCTCCGGAGTCCCTGGGATTTCTTCTACAGGGCATGAGACAGGGCATAGTATTATTTCACCGCCTGAGTGCAAGGCTTTTCCACACTCGCCAAGTTCTCATTCCGTTGGATTCCCACCTCCACACTGATTAATTAGTTTCAAACTGCTTCATATTGGCCTTGCTTCATTTGTGTCAGGAAACTTCTGAGAATCTTTCCTGTAGACTCTGACGAGATGCCTCTTTTCTCCTGCCCTGTTGGAGATGTACCCCGGGAGCGAGAGGTGATCCGCCATGTTGTCTCTTGCACTGCATGCAGTAAATGCCAAAATGGTGGCCATGTTCTCCATACAGCTGGGTGTACACGCTGCCTGGTAGCTAGGTAGGGTTTTCACGGCCTCTTTCTAGAACGCCTTGGGGCTGCGTCTTTCCACTTCCGGAGGCTGCCTGAATGCGTTCTAAACATCAAAAGTGGCCTGTGGAGGTGGAGCCTGCTGCCTGTCCGTCTTGCCTCTGGGTCCTAGCAGCCCCACAGCTCAGAGATCAGAGAACCTGGTTTAGAAACGGCTGCCTCTTTTGATGGGCTTTGATCCTCTCGGGAGAGATTGGAGTAAAAGTCTCGAAGCTGAATGTTTTCTAATCTGTCACAGAGAGGAGCAGATGGATGGGAAGAACGATACAAGACGCCTGGAAGGGGAGCCGGACATTAGCCAGGAGCAGTGTGCACCGGATTCATTGCACTCGGAAAACGCCTCGTAGGGTGTGGTTACTCACTGCCTGACTGGAATTAAAATTCCGATAGCTGCTTTCCTCACCAGCAACCCCCAGGATATCGAGAATGTGTTTATTTAACACCCTTAGACCCTTATAACCAACTCCCCCTTTCATGTGTGCCTCTCTTAAACTGGCTTTCATATGCACTTAGAATCCCAAAGTGCCGTCCACACCTCTTCGCCTGCCTCAGTCAGGGTGGCCAGGCCTGGCCCGGAGGCATCTCATACATCTCCATCAGGCAAAGCCAGAGCTGCAGCCACAGCCAGCCCATCCCCCTCCGAGCAGCCTCCCAGCATGCAGCAGGGCCCTGGGAGCTGCTGCACAGGCTGCAGTGTTTGGCTGATTTCATTTGTCTTCATTAATGTTGCTTATAACCGAGGCCTTTGTCACATATATGATTATGTGAGATTCAGTTCTCTTGAATGTGTAAACACAGAGCTCTGGTGTGAGGCTCCAGGCCAACAGAGGCCTAAAGAAATTTCCTGTCGTTGGGGGTAGGGGCAGCCTGTGCTCTCCACTGCAGGAATAGGCCCATCCTGGGGGACCTTTGTCTCAGATCTCTGCAAGTGGCTCTGGGAGAGACTGAGGGCCTGGAGGGTTGAAGTTTGCCTTGCTCCCCTGTCCCAGAGCCTGGCTTCTTGCAGGACAGTCGCCTGCATTCCCCGAGTATCTTCCATTCTCCTCCCAAATCTGTCAAGTTCACTTACATATTCCTGCTAGGAAAGATGTCTCCTCTTGCCTCCTTGGTCTGGTCTTTCTCTAAGGAACCACTATGTCGTGGCTGGTTTCCGAGCCACGGAACTGGTCTTCCTGTTTCTGTCTTCTAGTCTTGTTCACTTCTAAGCCACGTGACGCCCCGCCGATGATGGAATCTTTATCAAATATGTGTTGCTTTAGATCAGGCTCCTTGCCTGGAAAAGGTTAAACAGTCGAGGCTCCGGGGATTAACCCTGCAAGCTGCAGTGTAGCCATATCTTGCTCTGTCCCTTCCTTTCTCCCCCACTGGGGTTTCTGCTTTGTCCCAGCACCCCTTAGCAATTTTATCTTCCGCCTAATATCCTGGGGCTTTTAACTAACGCACTCCACTCCACTGTTTCTCAGATTAAAACAAGAGAACGCGAGGATGTGGGCTGGACAAAGCGTCTGAGCCTTGCTCTACTCAGTTGTCTAGGACTGGAGTTCCCTTCCAGGCCCTCATTCCAGGTCAGGTTAGACACAAGAAAAAGAATGAATTACTAGGGGAAAGGTGATGGGGAGTCACTAAAAGGCATATGGCTGGGAGCCCAGGGAGGACATTCTGGGGCCCAACTCCCCCCTCACAGCCCCCCCCCTTCTTCTCTCCATTGGACTTCCTGCTCAGTGGTCTCTCCTCTGCTTACCGCAGGCAGGCAGGCAGGCAGGCCTCAGGGTCTACGTGAGCCCTGCGAAGCCCCGCCCACTGCCCTCTACAACCGCTCAGGAAGAGTGCTATGGTCACACTCATCTCTGAACCAAGCCAGTCTGAACGTGGGTTGTCTAGACTGCGAATTCTCCCAGACTCCCAGCTTTGACTAGGGAGTGATGTCGGGGTGAGGATGGAGGAATTATCCTGCCCTCTTACCAAAGGCTGGGGTAGCTCATCTTCTAAGAACCCCCTTGCCAAATAATGGGGTTCCCCATTTGCTGGGAGTGTGGGGGTTGGGATTTTACCCTGCTTTTTTAGGAGACACAATTCAGCTCTGCAGTAGCTGAAGGCAGAGCCTCTGCTGGGCTTCCTGGGGTGCTCCAGGGAGCCTCCCTGCCAGCCCTGCAGGTGGGGCCAGGGAAGTAGAAGGAAGGTATCAAATTCAGACTAAGGCTGTAACTGCAAGCAGAGGGAGCTAGCACCTTCCGAGCAGAGCTACACCACGATTTCCCATGGTAACTTAACCTTGCTGTTTGTAAGAGTTCTAAGGAAAGACTTTAACAAAGCTGAACCCTGAGTGGAAAAGGTCATTTAAAAGGAATGACGTGGCTGCTCCTACGGGCGGTGGAGGGGAAGGTCTGTTGTAGATACAAGCGAGGACATAGCCAGAGGCAGGGGCATCTGGGAGAGTCCAGAGGGAACCTGACCCTGAGCCAAGCCGCGTAAGCCAGTGAGGCCAGAGGAAGAGAGAGGGGAGAGCCAGGAGACCAAGAGGCCAGCAGGGGAAAGGATAAATAAAAAGGACCAGGTAACTAAAATGGCTGGTTATACAGGGAAGGGCAGCCCAGCTCCTGGGCTGAAGAAGTTCACGGTATTGGAGCGGGAGCGTGTGCCAGCCATACTCTGCAACCGACAGAGACTGAGGGATACTGGGAGAACCTGGTGGCCAGGTCTACTGTGATATGTTCAATAGGCGCCTCAGTTAGCCATTTGTCCTGGGTCTGAGACCTAACAGTCCCTAACCCTGATAGCTCCTGTTAACCACGCCCATGGATAGTAGTCACAGTGTGATGATCATATCGGTGCCTTGGGATTGTAAGAATGCTCTCACACACAGTTTATTCCATCCTCACAACAGCAATGTGCTTTATTGGGATCGGGGGAGAGAGAGATATACTTGTTATATGTCTCAGACTTGTGTGGAACGGAAGTGTCGATGATGTCTACTTAGAGGTTGCTGTGTGGGTTAAATGCGCTAACAGCAGTGAGGCGCAGACACACCTCCACAGGGCTGCTCTGCGTGGCTCAGGGCGGGAGGACAGACTGTGAGCCACAGAGGAGGCGCCTCACCTGTCTCCACCCCTCTCTGTCACTTCACTAGAGGCTCACACAGTGCCATTTTCTTTAAACTGTGTTTTCATTGGCTTTATTTCCTGTGAAAGCTATTTTGTCATTTATTAAAGTTAGAATAATATACAAAACACATTTTAGGATAAAATAGCGTGCTGTTCCTTAGTTATATCTCTAATATGCGAAAGACATGGAGTTCAGTCCTTACCAAAAGAAGAAAGCACACACCTATATATGAACACATACACACATTTGCGTGTCACACACACACACACACACACACACTATAAGACCTGGAAAGAGCCTCTTACCAGTCCCCATATTGGGCCCTTCCTGTTTCTCCTCTCCGTTTCCTCTCTCCTTCATCTACTTCCCTGCCAGTTTTGGAAACCCTCTTCACCCCCTCACAGGTCTCCAGAGCACCCTAGGCTCGGCAGAGGATACTGGGGAGAGGAAGAACCAGGCAGATGTGATTTAGTGGATGGTATTTCTTTCAGGAGCAATGTGGGGGAAGTTGGAGAGGTCCAGAGAACACCATCCAGTGCGCTCTGACACCTGAGAGTCATTCTCACTGAGGTTTGGAGGAGGAGCTGGAGCAGCAGCTTCCCCTCCCTCCCTCCCTCCCTCCCTCCCTCCCTCCCTCCCTCCCTCCCTCCCTCCCCTGCATGGCAGTTCCTGGGTACTCCTGTGGTCTATGAGAAGACCATCCCAACAAAAGAGGCTGCCTGCTAGGAGTGAGGTCCTAGTCTGCTGCACAGAGAAAAAGGTGGCAGCTGCAGAGGGGTGCTGGTGAGCCCTGGGGTTCCGGCTCCTGACTCTAACCTTCAACAGATGTGAGAAGCTCAACCGATGAGGGGCAGGAGAGCCTTGGACCCACCCGTAGACCTTCTGGGAAGTACACATGCCTTTTTGCTGTTCACACACCCACACTGTTTCTCCTGGCAGAGCTTTGATTTGTTTCACGCTAAACAGTATCTGCCTTTCTTTCTTTCTTTTTTTTTTTTAATTTATTTTTGAAAATTTAGAGAAGGAGGAAATGATAAGAGCGTTATGTGGGAGGAGACCCCACGGAGCTATAAGCACAGATGTACTTAACTTTATCTTCTTGATTTCTTACATAAAACTAGGGACTGATGGAGCAGCTTGTAATGGAGATTTAAGCACACAGGCCTGCAGTCTACCGCCCTCCTTGGAAGAAGGGTCCTAATTCACCATCCACAGCCTGCCAGCCCCTGCTCTGACCTCTGACTCTGCCTCATCTTTCATCTTATTTTCCTTCCTTATTTTTCCTTCTTCTGCCTATAGTCGACCCGGATTTCTGCGTTACCTTCTTCTCTTTCAAAGCCATGGGCTAACAGCAGTGGGGAGATGTTTCACGCAGTGTGGTGAACACCCCTGGGCTCAATCACGTGAAGCACCCAGGTTTTATGTGAGCTGAGGAAGATTTCCGTGGTAACAATGAAAAGCTATGTACACTAAGGCAAGTCAGAGGAGAGATGACTGTGGTCTCAGGAAATCAGAGGGTCACTTCAGGACAGAAGACATCCTTCAGTTATGAAGGTGGGGTCCTGTGCAGTGAAATCCAGAGTGGTGCTTGGCAAGGAGGGAGCTGTGAGGGGCAGTACCCCTGACAGGCGACTGAGGTGCCCACTCTCTGTGCCTCTTGGCAGAAAGGCAGCATGCCTCTTAATGGAGACTGATGAAGCTGGAGCTCTGGAGATAATGAGCTGAAACTGGTTTCCTTTCTGAACCAAAAGTTGGGGCTGGAGGTAATGAATGCAGTTGTCTCTGTTGCGCCTAGAAGCTCCACTGTGCATGGGGCTTGGTGAAATGAGGCCTTCCTTGTAAAACAACAGCTTGTAAGGAGAGGAATCTATGTTTAAATTGCTGTTCAACTGAGCTAAGAAAAGTCAAGCAACAACCTCCCAACTCAACAGATTAATCCTGCAAGCTGAGTGCTCAGAAATTGCTAAGGGGCATGAAGATTTCTCGAGTCTTCCAGAAACCTGAGACTGTTTTCCAAGGTTATTTCTCTGGTTGGAGGAATACCACCCAGTCAGAAGCAAACTCGAGGCATGATTAGAGCTTCCGGTGTAAGCACCTTTGAAATGTAGATCTATTTTCCAGGATTGGAGGTTGGGCATCAACTCAATAGCCAGCCCATTAAGGAAGGATCTGTAGGCACTCCGTGCCTTCTGACAAGGAAAGGTTCCAAGTCTAAGATCCTGGGTTCCTAGTGTGACTTCTAGTGCTGCTATGTGCAGAAAAAAATGTGGCCTGGATTCCTTTAAAGGAATTTTTTAAAAATTGATGATATACCTGTTAGAGCATTTGATATTCATATAGTTGTTCACTAAATTTTTGGTCCCTGCCCCTCATGTCTCCCAATAGTATATACAATCTGTGACTTACAAAATTTTGTGTTGGTTAAGTGTAATTTTGCAGCTTCAGGGTGATAGAAACACCCCACACCTATGAATTACTTCTGACATTCACAAAGGATTTTAGTATATAGGATCTCGGTTCTCACGGCATGTTGGTGAGCAGGTGCTGTCATCTCTATTTTCCAGACGAGGAGACTAAGACCCACAGGGATTAAAGGATGTGCTCGGCCTTCTGCTGCTTCCTGGCACGTGTTTAGAAGCCAGTTCTCCTGCTGCAAATCTCATTTTCTCTATTCTGGACTTGTTAATTAAATTACTTCCTTCATGGAATAAATACTCATTCTGCCTGTGTGATTCTCTGCGTACATATATACACATATGTGAGTAAATATTCATTTCTATTTATGCAAATTTCTTTTAGGTAGGGTATACTTAGTGTCAGTCAACACTGAATAACATCCAGCTAACACTAAAATAAGGCGTAAAGTCCCCATATTGTAAGAAAACAAGAGGACAAGTGACCTGGAGAAGGTTGGTGTCAGCATCTTGCTAGGCTTAGAGGGCATACTCAGTTTTGCATTTGTGGCTTTGGTAGGTTGGTCATAGCATCTCCCAGAAGCACATTTCCAGCAGAAGTATCTATATGAGTTTCCATAAACCCCAGGGGCATATCCAAGTTATACAGTTTAGAAGACAATTTTTAAGTAAAGAAAAAAGAATACAAAATGAAGGCATTGGAAGCTTCATTAGCTTCATGGTAAATCCACTTCTGTCAGTGCCTGGTGCTTGTATCCAGTCTGTCACCAGAGAGCTGATAGCCGCCCGTGGCAACACGCCCTGAAGAGGTGGGTGAATCCCAGGTATGGATACTGAGAGCAGATCATTATTTTAAATGCACTCAAGCCTCTAAGGTCAGATGAACTCCTTTCAGACAACAAAATGATTCAAATCTGTGACTGAAGAACTTCTTATAACAAGCCTTGAGCAAGTTACCAAGAAATAAATATCTATTGACCTGAATTTCAAATGTAAATTCTGGACGCACAGGCTAGTGACCCTCATGTTAGTCCCAGAAAACTTACAGAAAGGACCATCAAACCCATAGCTCACTGAATTGTAGGAGGGCATATATAGTAACATGGGTTGGCTGAGAAGAGATCACCACAAATTAGGTTAATTTCTATTTTTTTAATTGACATATTAAACCCAAATGTCAGGAGAATACTTCAGACTTTAGGAAGGTATTCAGTTCAGCAGATTCTTTAATAATATTTTCACCGGTCAGTTGGGGAAATGTGTTTTGAATTATGGCTTTATTAAATAGATTTGTTTGCTTGACTGATAGAGATTAGCACATGCTGAAGCAGGAAGTTGGAAGACTTACCCGTTTCTTTTCAGCTCTTTGTTGGGGATGATGTAGATACAGGGATGAGTAAGAGAGGGCTCCTGCCTTCAAAGGCTTAGCAAGAAAGTGATTTTACCATCAGGTAGCTGTGGTTTTAATAGAGAAGCCTACATTTTCGGCTAAGAATATGGGATGAGGGTCAGAGCTTAAGAGCATGTGTTGCTCTTGCAGAAGATCCAAGTTAAGTTCCTAGCATCTAGTTTAGGAGGCTCGCAGCCACCACTAGCTCTAACTCCAGGGCATCAGACACCCTCTTCTGCTTGCTGTGGACACCTGCATGTATCTGGTACACTTACCCATAAAGTAAAATAAACCATTTTATTTTTTTTAAGAATGTGGGAGGGCAGAAGGGAGGCACTGGGGTAAAAGGCAGAAGGAGGCCTTCATGGCAATTAGCTACCACCAGCTGTTCTATAGACTCTCACCAAATATGGAGGAGAATTTCAAATAGCAGTAAGATCACTTCTGAGAAACATCACTGGAGATGATGGACCACATTTCCCTTAAACCCTGAGGCTCTGTGTTTGGTCATGGTTGAATCTCAATAACTGGTTGGTCTCAGCATGACCTTATCTGCTTGGACCTCTAAGAATACAACTCGACAGCCAAACTGAGGTGGAGCTGAATGGCCAAGGTGGGCAACACAGGAGATTTTATTGGAAATTACAACCAGGATTGAAGGAAAGAGCACAAGGGCATTGTAATGCAGATACCTGGGGCCTTAAACAGTCAAGAAATCACGCATGAGCTGGACGTGGTGGCACACGCCAGTAGTTCCAACAGATCAGAGGCTGAGGCAGGAAGATTCTAAGTTCAAGGTTAGTCTGGACAACATAGAGGCCCTGTCTCAAAAAGAAAATAAGCAAGATAAAGGATTGAGAAATTAAGGAAGCCTCATGGCTTAACAAGTGATAGCAGGTAAAGACCAAGAGGGTTTCCCTTCATGTCTGAGCTGTGCTTAGAATCCCCATCTCCTCATCACAAGGCTTCTCCAAGACATTGAAGAGACTGACTCTGTTTCTCTAAAGAGCAATGGGAGTTATTTATTAATGTTTATAATAAGAGCTGCTGCAGTGAGCCTCGGGATTTGAAACCAACCTGTATGAGGGTGCATCTTAAGTCTGGAAAGCCCAATAATGTCTGTCATGTTTCCAGTACAGAGCACGGATTAAGATGAAATATTCAGCCATTGAGTCCTTTGAGTGCCTGGAAGCCATTCACTGTATTAGAAAGACACATCTTATTCCTCCACTGCAGAGCTTCCGGCTCACTGTGTGCGGTTGTGACAACAGTTCTCTTGGGTCTATCATTTGCAAGTGTCCTGGCCTAAATCCTGCCTGGGAATCTCTCCTTACCCCCAAAGTTGCTGTAACAAGATCACTACACACCCTCAGAATTCTTTCTAAATGCATCTCCCTAGAGACTCACCCTTTCTCAGACGGGCACCCTCCTTTGAGGACAAAAAACAAACAAAAACAAAAAAACAAAAAAACTGGGCATGTGGTGTGAGCAAAGTCCTTTTCATTAGGCCAGCTCCTAATTACGCACAGCCTTCCCCAGTGTTCCCAGCGTCAACGCCCAGCAAGCACAATTAACTCATGCCACAGGGCTGTGGAGAATGCTGCTCATTTAATGTGGTTGAATATCACAGCCAGGGCCTTCCTGTTTCTAAACCCATCAATAGTTAGTGAGGCCCTGAGTGTGTATCATAGCCTTTTGCCATCTCCATGAAACACAAATGGGAATTTGAAATCCATACTCTGAAAACTTTAACTTAAGATGCTAATAGGTGACCACTCACTGTGTGGTGCTCAGGAGGCCTCTCTGTTCCTTGGTCTCCATGTGACTAGAAAAGACTGTAGTTGCAAAACATTACCTATCCTCCTATGTGAACAGACTCCACACTTCAATTTCTTCAGCAACTTACAAGTATTTGTTGCATTTAACCATCCATTTTTGCACTCTGGCAGTTCATGTTTTATTTGTAAAGCCAGTTGTGTTCTTTAAATTTTAATGAAACAATATTAAATAAATAACCCAGAAGCAGCATAATAAAACACCAGTGCATCCAAGCTGTGACTCTCGAGTTCAGAAAAATGAGTGTTCTATAAATCCTGCCTTCTTTCTATTTGGGGAATGTACTGCCCACATTATTGCACGTGTGAAGACCCAGCTGGGCTGGGCCTCAGCCCTTTGGCTCTCAGTAATAGGAAGGGAGTGAGTACAGATTTGTATAGAGGCAGCCTCTTCGTTTTATTCATAATAGCTTGGCAGTCAGATTGTTCCCACATTTTGGCTGCAAAGGAAGTGCTATGAATAGCGATGGTGGACAAGAAACCCGTGGCCGGGCGGGCGGAGCGTGCTCTAAGGGAGCATCTAGTCCCTTCCCCGCCCCTCCCTCTTCCTCCCCACCCTCCACTTGTAAGCAACATAGCCCCAGACATCTCGGGCAGCTTAGCATGGACTCTACAGAGATCTTACAGAAGATGGATGCCCAGGCGTTCACTATGGTCCCATCTAGCAAGTGAACAGGTCTTCCTGGTGTACACTTGGCTCATGCATCTTACTCTGTCTCCATTCCGGACTCATGCTTGTGGGTCTAGCTGACTCACTTTCCCTAATGACTTCTATTTACGGAACATATGACCTTAAGTTGTATACCATTTATGTGTATAAATAGGTATATCTAGGTAATAGATGTACCCAGACAATTGCATTGCCATTTAATAACTATTTACAGAGTAAAAGTAACTCTTAAGTAGATGGAGAAAAATTAAGGTGAAATTTCTACCAAATGATTTAAGCCATGCTAAAACTCTTCTAGCTATTTTAAGACACTCTTTTCTTATTTTAAGAAATACTAATTCAGAGAACCCTTCCATTATGCCCTAATTATGTTAGGTGCCTTCATTATGGTCTCTCGTAGCATGCTATCTGTCCCCTAGCATGGTACCCTCAGGCCATCCAGGACTGGAACTGCTTGTTAACCTGTCTATCTCATTTCCACCAATGTAAGGGCTTCCTATGACTGTCTTTTTCAGATTCTGATCACTGGCACAGACCACAGCACACAACTGACAGTCGATAGGCATTTGCTGTATAGGTGAATGACAAATCAGGATCACCCTTGACTTAGAAAATCAACAAGTATGAATTATTACCCTTCCCTGTCTCTGTGCTATTCTCTGTCCTGGTTCTCTGGAGGCCATGCCAATGGGAAACCATACTCCCATTCCTTGCATGTCAATCAGGCAAAGGAAACTGTCAGAAACTCATTAAATGCCATATTCAGTCAGAGGAGACATCCTGGAAACCTAAGAGGACTGAGGAGGCCATAGGTGTCCCTGAAGAAGAAGCTGAGGAGGCAGAGTGAGAGGGCTTTGCAGGGACAAGGACTAAGAAGTGAAGCCAGAGATGAGTCCAGTGTGAGGAGGAGGAAGAGGAGGAGGAGCCAGGGAGGAACTGTAGGTGGAGAACACAGAACTCCCACCCCACCCCCATGAGTACATGAAGTTGGGCTGGGTTATTTGGAAGGTTTTGGCAGATGTTTCAGACGTCAGACAAAGATGTCTGAGCTTCAGATACTTCCTAGCAGGACATCAGTATAGAGCTCTGAAGAGGAGATTTTAATGCTCATTTGAAGGCAGTTTAGGAAGAGGGAAGGCTGGAAAGGAGGTGGTTCATCTGTCTCAGGACAGATGGCCGTCCTGAGAATGGCACGCCGTAGCCGTTGTCAGCATGCCAGGGTGAGATGGCGTGAGCTACACTAAGGGATGAATATATGGAGAGGAAAGGTCAAGCTGGAAGACATTTTGAGGAAGTGTCAAGTTAGTGTCTGCTAGAGATCCATTTTAAAAGCCCAAGCTTTAGGCTCCATCCCTGCAAGTTCCAGGGAACAGTGGGGACGGCAGGAGGCAGGGGCAGGCGAAGCCGGGTGCGGGTGGGGCTGGAGAAATGGCTTAGCGGTTATGAGTACCGTCCGTTCTAGAGGTCCCGAGTTCCTTTAGACGTTCACCACCTATACAGCATGCCTTCTTCTGGCGTGCAGGTGTACATGCGGACTGAGTGAGCTCTCATACACATAAAATAAATGAATCTTTTTTTTTTTTTTTTGAAGATCTTTCTCCTGTTCTGACTCCCTGGCTTCCCTGCGGCTGTGTTCCTCTGGGCTTTCTGCTTAGTCCCCAAGCAGCTGCTTCTCCAGCACATGAGCCACCTGCTCACTTTGGAACCGACGTTAGGTTCCCGGTGGGCAGCAGTTACAGTCTGGGTTGAGAAGATAGCCTTCAAGCTCGGGTCTCCAAGGCCTGCCTCCTAGACGATGGATTACCCGTTGATTGGTCCACAGCTGAATGGACTATTAGGAATAAGGCTCAGTTGAGGGGAACAGGACACTTTCAAGGTTTTTTCTTGTCCCTGAGCCCAAAGGCTATACCCTCTCTGCCTCCTGGCCACTGTGAGATGAGGAAGAGGAGCATGGGTGTGGGCTCTGAGGCAACCTTGTACATGTCCTTCGGGGATGAGGCTCTCCACCGTGTTATGGGGGTCTGTCCTTTCCTTTTCCTGATGCCCTGAGTCAGTGCACTCAGGGTCTTACCTTAAGAAGCACTGACTCAGCTGGGCAGTGGTGGCCTTTAATCCCAGCACTTGGGAGACAGAGGCAGGCAGATCTCTGAGTTCAAGGCCAGCCTGGTCTACAGAGTGAGTTCCAGGACAGCCAGGGCTACACAGAGAAACCCTGTCTCAACCCCCACCCCCCCAAAAAAGTATTGACTCAGAAAACACTCCTACAAACAGCGGAGGCATTGGCCAACAGTTCTATTTTGTCAGTGGTGAAACACTGACATAGTGGATCAAGGGTCACTGAACTCTTGCTGCCTTGACAACGCTGAGTGCCTTTTGGACTGAATACAGACCTGGTAATTTAAAAGGGAGGGAGAGCTTCACTGGAGGGTGTATAGGAAACTTTGTTGCTGTCATTGTTGCTGCCATTGTTATTATTGTTATTGCTTTCTGAGACAAGGTTTCTCTGTGTAACAGTCCTGGCAGTCCTGGAATTCGCTTTGTAGACCAGGCTGGCCTCAAACTCACAGAGATTCGCCTTCCTCTGCCTCCACAAGTGCTGGAATTAAAGCAGTGTGCCACCACACCTGACTTTATTATTATTTAATGTGCTAGCTTTTGGACAGCCTTGCAGTCCGACCTTCACAGTGCTTCCCAAAGACTTTATTTATTTATTTATTTATTTATTTATTTATTTATTTATTTATTATTGTCTGGTGCTAGTGTATGTGTGTGTGTGTGTGTGTGTGTGTGTGTGTGTTTATGTCTGTGTATGAATGCATATGTATGTGCAAAGCCTTCAAGGCCAGAAGAGAATATTAGATTCCTTGGAACTGGAGTTAAAGGCATTTGTGAGCCCACACAGTGTGGATGCTAGGATCTGAACTCAGGTTCTGAAAGTCCGTTTAACCACTGAGACATCTCTCTAGTTCCCAACAGCCCTTCTTCATGATCTCAGCAATCTTCACCTTAATATAAAAGTCATCACGATCCAAACACTGTGCCGGGAAGGTGACGGTCCTGGCGATCCTTGTGCCAGCTGTGCCTGCTCAGCTCCTGATCTGGAGGATCCGGAGCCTCACTGTCACGATTTATCTTTCTGGTGTCACCCTCAGACAGGCGGCCTGCTTTCCTGAGCATATTGGGGCCGTTCGCTCCGCCTTTGCTATTGCTGTTGCAATCATGTTTTGTTTCTGGCCTCCTGGCAAGCTGTAGAACGTTGCTAAGGAAGCTGCCAGAGGCTGAGCCCAGCTGAGGGTCCCAAGCTCATGAAGAAGGAAAAGAGGTTAGGAGTGGGCTCTGGGGCAGCCTTGGCCTTCCTGGGTTTAGGAAGGGAAAGCAACCATCTTAGCTGGCATTTTGGAGCATTCCCCAATGGCAGCGATGGTTACCACTGTCCTCTTTAGTGCCCAACAGACTGGTGTGCAAAACATTGTAGCTCTCTTCAGTATGCTCGCCATCTGAAGTAAGTCTCAAGGCAGCCCGAGTGTGCACACAGATCCGAGTGGGCCTCCGTTTACAGGTCAGGGCCCTGGGGAGTATCAGTGGGCCTACCCCCACTTTCTGAGTGTTTCCTCATTCTCTTGCCCCCCAGCCGGAAGCAGCAGTGTGTACACCATGCCCATGCCCCAGATACTGGGCCTTCTGATGCTTGATCAAATAGCACTGGAAGAACGTGATGGGCACTAAGCACTTTCATTTATCAAGTCCCTTCATCACAAGACAAGAAAATACTTTTAGCTCTTGGAGGCAAAGGGCCAAAAAAATTAGGCACATGGCAGTGCCTAGCCACTTCTCTTCAGGGCTGTTCTGGTGACAATGATGTCACTGTTAGGCATTCAGGCATTCAAGGATGTAGCAGCCTTTCTACCGGCAGCTTCGGCAAGGCAGCGCTGTTCAGGGGCATTAGCGCCTCGAACAAAGAGAACCCGTGTTCTGATCCCAGCTGCCTCACTGTACATCAGAGGCGCAGTCGTGTAGCCTGTCTGGCTTTGAATTCCTCTACCCATGAAGAAACTGAAGCCCCATGTTCTCAGGAGTCATGCTGAAGACAGGCATAAACATTTCAGGTTCACACAAAAGGCCAAAGAAAGGGCAATCCTTACGGTTGAGTCACATGCTCAGAGAACCACAGGGTTTAGATTTTCAAAAATCCTGTGAACGTCGTAGAGTATGCTCACAAGAACTAAGGCAGCTGCAACATCCCTAAATGACAGTCTCTAGGACTGCCATCTTGTGTGCTGTCTGCTGCTTCCTGAGATGTTATGCAGCTTGTGACTAATTTTCTGTTTTCCCCTCCTTGGAAGCCAGGAGAAGAGAGATCTCTCCCTAACTCTGCTTCGGCAGAATTCAGACAGGAGCTCTTCTCTCTGAAGTCTACCCTCCCACTGTTACAGGGCAGACCATGCTAGTACTATCAAATTGTATCCACCTGTGTTTCAGCATGGGCAGCGCATCCTTAGGAACAGGCAGCTTGTCTCCGAGGCAGGTTTCCTGGGAAGATGCAATTATTCACCCAGCTGGGAAGAAATGAATACTATTTATGTCCTCCTCAGCTAACTGCCTGCTCCTCCACACTCAGATTTGAAAATAACGGCTTTGTTGGCTCACCTGACTTCTAGGCTCTGGCTGTCGAAGGTCCTTGAATCTCTTGGTAAATAGGACCTTTGCCTGTCTGGGCATCAGATCCAGCCCCAACACTGGAGTTTGAATTAGAATGAAGTCACTCTACATGCAGACAACAGACTGCATCTCAGGAGTCCAGTAGGCCCCTCTCAAGTGTCCTTTCTTCCAAAGATGACCTCATGGGTTTTCATGGCCCAATCTCTCCTGGTGGCTGACAAATTACTATGAATGTTTCCTCACCAACCACCCAGGGATAGTTCTGTGAAATAATGCTGGTGATGAGTCTGCAGGTAAGCCTGCATTTGGTGGAAAACTGCCAGACATGATTGGTAGCCTCTTCCCTAGGTGTGGAAGAGAGGATTCACATGCATTCCAGGTCTTTGTTGTTAAGAGCCTGGTTCTATGGTCTTAGATTCAGTGTTCTACGGCTTTAAACATCTTTATTCAACTCAGATTTTCCTCATGGATGCATCACACAGCACCATGTCTTCCCTGATAAGAATAGCATACTTAAAAGCACACATCTGCACTTTATGTTAACTGCCCTTCTTAACAGAGTGATTTTTGGAGGAAGGATACTTTTTTTTTTTAATGCTACAGAGTTCTGTGGAAAAACATTAGAAATAGGCACTTCAAATTTTTCACCCAATAAATAAGGCTTTACTAGTAATTACTATATGCCAAGCTTATAAAAATGAAATGACACAGACTCTCCTTGCAGAAGCCCGTATTCTGGGCTGGAAAAGTCGCAGGCTAACAAGCTGTATCAGGAAGCGTTCCTCCAAGGGAAGCTGCTATGGTATTCTTGGAAATATAAACGTTTTCTTCGCTCATTTTCCTTTTCTGAAGAGGCTGAGTTGCTGCAGGAAGATCTACACCCGCCCAGTTGTGTTCCATCAGGGATTCTCAGTTCAGAGTGCCACAGATTGTCTGCGCCTTTCAAAATGCTTCCAAGCAGCAGCTCCCGAACTGGCTGCTGTTCCCAAGCGAGATGGCAGAGAGCTGCTGCCACCTCGCTTGGGAACAGCGGCCCTCAGACTCGTGGGGTCCGTGCTGCTGCTTCCCCATGCTGCTCCCGTTTAGTGCTTAGCTGTCTACTTAGCCCCTGAACAGCCTGTTCCCTGGCCCTGAGGTCTCAGACTCCAGCTCCCACGTCCCTTCATATTGGGAACTTCATCTGAAATCCGCACTGCCAGCCCACTCAGGCCAGCCCTGACCCTGAGTGATTCTGCATGCCCAGACCCATTTCCACTAAGGGTTACTGTGTCAGGAGTCACCCATGCAGCTGCAACCATGGCGGGAGAGCTGGGAAATGCCTGTGTTGCTTTGGCGCTGTCCAGGTATTTCCCCATTTGTTTTCATAGTGACTCTGGGCTGAGCTACAGGGCTCATCAGCATGTTTGGCAATACAGAGGCACAGCCTTGGCCTGGGGACTGCGACAGCCATCTGCTCTTTTCAATGATAGGAAGGATGAGGCTGGGTTTGCTGGAACCTGAGAAACACAGGAATGCTTTCTGAGGACTGTGCTCCTGGTGCACACTTGGCTTTGTGTTCTTCTACAGGGATGCCTCACACCATTGGGCGGTGGCCAGAAACTTGTAGTCAGGAACAGAAGGCAGGTTGTTCGTTTCTGAGGACTTGGGGAAGAGAGTGGGAAGCTGGGATTAATGGCCACAGAATATTTTAGAGTATACAAATATTTATATGTTTAGAGCGATACAAATATTCTAAAATTAGAGAAGTAATTAACTTCTTTGGGCCCAACTCTTCATAGCCCAAAGCTACTGTATCATATACTTTAGCAGAACTGGGAGTCAAACCCAGGACTTTGTGCAAGGTAGGCAAGTGCTGCCCACCCCTTACCCTAAAGTACAGAGTTTAGAAGGTCTTCTATTGGATAGAACGTACATCTTAAGAAAGACATTGCTTTAAAAAGAAATCCATAATTTATAGCGAAAATAAATCTGAAAAACTAGTCTGTGCCGACGTCGGTGTGATCAGGGACATGAGAACACTAGAGGCACTCACAAATGAGGGGGCGGAGTCTGCCACTCAGAACAACCAGGGAAGCACTTAATCCCCTAGTCAGCATTTACAGGACATACCTAGATCCTGGAGCCACAGTGTTGGTCACCGTGGACACCTTTGGGTTTCCTGGAAGGCACACCCACAGGTCCTTCCATCTTACCGATGTGTGTCTCAGTGGTTTGATGATCACCACGGAACAGAATAGTCTGCAGCAGGTCCTTTTTCACCCATGCTGCTAGGAGCCATCATCAGCTTTTCTCTGGAACTGCCCAACGTAGCGGTTGCACAGTGAAGGCTCCCACGAACGGGCAGCACTCCTGCCCTGCGTGCCTGCCTGCCAGCTTCAGGCTCCTCAGTGGGTTATTATACCAAATTTGCATTCTCACTTTAAGGGGTTAAGTCAGTGGAATGGCAGATATGCCCTGGACACAGGGCCCAACCTCTGCTTTCTCTCTGGAAGACTGGATCTGTCTTTGAAGGGAAGCATGCCATTCAAGTAGAATTGCCCTCAGCTATGGTGTCTGACCTGAACTCCTTCTATGACCAAAATCAAAAAACCCTCAAAACAATCTTTTAAACTCCACAGGTTATACTTTTTAGCCTCTAGAAATGTTCAACATCTGGTCTTCAACCTTCCCTCCAAACCAGTACAAGGCCAGACCCTGAATGACCCTGATAAATGCAACCCAGTTGTCCAACACCCACCTCTCTCCTGCGGAACAAAATCAATTGCAACCAGATGGGAATTTCCATGTAGGCCAAATGGACATCAGGCAGGAGATCAGAGGGACTGTGCTGGGGAGATGTTGCCTAGTAGGGAGTGAGGCAGGAGTTCACTTCCTGGGGGCCCACTGGCTGTAAAGTGCTCTGAGATATGTGTACCCCAGGGGAGGGGAAGTTGTAGAGGCCAGCACAGCTTAGTGCTGTATTTGGCAACTCCAGGAGGAAAGGGCTGGTAGGCGGACAGGAAGAATCACAGCTTCTAGAAAGCAGACACTTCCTACTTAAAAGATGTCTGAGGAGTCGAGCGGGACTCATGAGGCCTTCTGTGAAGACCTGGGCTGGGTGGGAAGTTCATTTGACAGAGAGAATAGAAACAAGACAGTTCATTTTTATTTTTGATGAAGTGAAACTCGGCTTTAAAAAAAAAACAAAAAAACCCTGTGGTAACCAAAGTCTATTTCACAGATAAACACACAAAAGTCCATTGGTTCTAGCTATCCACCTTCAGGAACTGTGCCTTGAAAATCACATAAGTGGCAGTTTGAAGGTCATGAATGAATTTGACTGAGCTGTCTAGCAGAAGAAAACAAGCAAGCAGAAAGAGAAGAGTTTAAAATAACAAGGGGAATCTTTAAATAGAACTATAGAGCTGGGTAGTGAACCTAGTCCAAGGGTTAAAAACAAGCTTTTTTCTTCAAAGTTTCTATGGTAACTAGATAGAATCTACAGCAAGTGTGTAGTTAATGAAATACTTCTGGGCCAATATGTAGCAGTTAAGTAATGCAGAGTGACTTTGTACAGGCTCCAATACAGGTCATGTTTTAGCTGCCGTGTCCTTTATGCCCAGCAAAAATCAGACATTGAATATGGCAGGACTCCATTTACTACAGGCCCTGATTTATCTCCACAGCAGAAATCTTGGAGGCTGGTGCTGATCCAAATCACTTGGAATGAAGAGAGATCTCCCGCTTCCTGCTTCCCCTGCCTTCAGCAACAGTTTGGGTCCATTTGACACATGTGCAGTGTTAATTTGGACAGTCAGAGTAAGTGCTTGTGACTAACTAATTTTATCTGTACACAAAGAATAAACACAGTCTGCCAAGGTTAGTCGGAAGCTATTTTTGAACATGGTTGGGAAGCAGTGGAAACGCTTGGATATGGGGGCCAAGCAATGGCGCTTGGATCCAGCCAATGGCGAGCAATGGATCACGCACGGAACAGATTGCTGAACCTTTCTGTCTCCGTTCTTCATGAAATGAGCCCAAAGATAGAACTAACCTAGAAGTTGGCTGATGGATTAAAGGAGATTAAAATACATATTATGCCCATTAAAACCTACTTAGAAACATACACATTTGCAACACATGTCCTAGAGTTCTTTCTCTGATGTAATTTTGGCTGATATAGTCCCAACTCCCTTTGTAAGACCAGATAACCCTGAAAGTAAAACTTAAAAAAAAAAAACACAAGTGGGAAAAAGATTGCAAACCAATATTCTTTGTGAATGTAACTATAAAAATTCAAAAATAAAACATATAATAAGAATTTTTGGCAAATCAATAGGTATATAAACTCTGGTTAAGGTAGAATCGTTTAAGTTACCACTACTATGAACACTAATACATTTTGAGCCTCACACAATTCTGAGCACACTGGTGTATTATTTCATCCCAGTCTCGATGCCATTTTACAGGCTTACTATAAAACATATTTAGCCCCAAATCATGAGGCTATTAAATGGTAGCGCCTCAACTCAACATATACAGAAAGCATGCTATATATAAAGAAAGACAGTTTCACCTTTTATAAAATTATATTCATGATAGTTATTTCCTTTCTTGCTTTATTGCATTGGTTGTGGCCTTGATGTTCAGGGACATCAAGAACAAGATCAGCATCCTTGCCTAAGTCTTGTGCCCAGCTGGGGAGCAGCCAGTATTTTAGGGCTAAGTGTAATGCTTCTTGTAGTTTTCACAGATATTTTTTAATGGACTCAGGAGCGTTCACTCTAGTTTTCATTTACTGACGATTTTTAGCACACACAAATATAGAATCTGTTGACTCTGTTCTATTGAGACAATGGTTTGGCTTTTCTCTTTTATTGTGCTAAAGTAATGAATTTCAATGACCAATTTCCAGATACTTCACTAGCTTTTATTTCAGTTCATGAATGTATTATTGTTCTTAAATTTTAGTATGAATTTTTGTGTTTAGGGGAAATACTGGCCTTTGATGTCCTTTGCTTTTATGAAAGAAGTTGGGAATGTATCAGCTGAAGTCCCCAAGGGCAAAAAGAGGCCTGGTGTGTGTGTGTGTGTGTGTGTGTGTGTGTGTGTGTGTGTGCATGCGCGTGCACATGCCACCAGGAAAGACAAGCTATCAACCCTAGACCCTGGAGGCCACTCAGACTTTCTCTGTCTCAGAGAAAGCGTGAGACACAGTCAGACCCACTCAGATTATTGATGACAATCTCCTTTACTAAAAACCAACATCTACAAAATACCTACAAGGAAACACCTAGCTGAGTGGATGAAGCTGATGCTTAAAACTGGCCAGCTCAGGCTACCCTTGCAATGTCCACCCAAGCCTATTCCTTAGGTCACACTTACATACCCACAGAAAAGGACAAAGTCACACTCTGTGTGACATGGTACAATGATTCTGTGTATATTAGAAGTGCAAACTTCCATCTCTAAAGGGTACAAAGGCCATTGGTGATCTTCACTGTTCTCTTTGATAACTTAAATATCATGGCCTAAAGTTAACTATGATTAATAAAACTCTGTTGGGTGATATGAGGATGGGAACGGGAGAAACCAAAAAGATTTTATATAAAAATGTTAAAACAAAATAAAGAACTACTCATAATACTTACAGTTCTTATTTCGACAAATCGTCACATAGCCATGGGTGAGATTTATAACTGCTTTTTCTGCCATTTCTGTGGTCCTTTTTTTTCCCCTGCCTGCAGCCAGCATGTTAGCTGCATGTGGGACTTGCTAGTGAGGTGAGTGAGGTGACCCATTCCTTCATGCCTGAAGGGATGGGGGTGTCATTCCACTACTCAGTAGTGCTGCTTGACCTGGACTGCTGAAATTTCCCATCCACTGACCGATGTCAGAGAATAGTAGTTGTTATTTGCTCAATCTTCTGAACAAAGTATCATAAATCGGGTGGCTTAGACAACAGAAGATTTGTCAGTTGTAGAGGTTGGCTAGTTTGGTTCCAAGTGGGGTCTTCTTCCTGATTTGTAAAAATCAGCACCTTCTTCTTGTATGCTCACAAAGCAGAAAGTGAGATCATCTCCCACGTGAGGTCACTGACTCCACATGAATTCAACCCTAACAAATTCATTTTCTTTCAAAAACACCACCTCAAAATGCTTCCATATTAGGGAATAAAGATTAGAACACACAGACCTAGGAGGACACAAACATTTATTTTTACAGCAGTATTACTTAGAAACACTCCAAAGGACTTCCTAACATACCGTTCCTGAACACCTTTGTACAGTACCAACCCAATTTTTGCTTGAAAATTAGGACCAACATCCCCACTGGTGCAGTAATCCTTCTCCTTTGCCTGTTTACTAAAAAGAAGTAAGAATCCAAACTGTCCAGATGCTAGTCATTTCCCCCTCCCCCTGGAATCATGTGTCTATTGGTAGGATTATTCTCATTAAAACCCAAAAGCTCTAGACCAACAGAACCTACAGTCATAGCGATGACTACAAACAAATGTTTCCTAGTGGCTCTCTAGAGGCAAAGTTGAGCGGTATGTTTCTCTGTTCAATCTTACCCATTCTAGGTATATGAGTGCTAACTGTGTTCGAAGGAACATTATATATTCCGTGCCAACTCACTGCATTTAGTACCCCTTTGAAGGCTATTGCTACAGCCCTATGAGGTATTGACTAGCTTATGCTGTGGAAGAACTCCCAAAGGCCGTCTTACTTTCTGTTGCCCTGGAGGATGACAGAGTGTTACATGGCCATGATACTGTGGCCCTAGATCAGTTACTATGAAGTTCCTTGATCAGAGCAATCCTGTATGGCACACCACAGTGGTGAATGAATCCCTTGGTGAGCTTGTAGATGATAGCTTTCTGAGACATTGTATTTAGTCCACATATCCATAACCACAGTAAGTATTGATTCCAGTAAAAAGCATTGACCTTTCCAGAGGAACACTGCATATTAAAGACTCAGTTTCAGTCCCTGCTGTAGCCAGTCAGATGCTCAACATTAGCTACATCCAGATTTGCCTTGGAGAGTAGAAGTCCATCTTTCTGTTCCCATGCAGTCCCTCTACCATGATCATTTGGTCCAAGGGCTCTTTGGGGGAAAAGACAAACTTGTGCCATGTGAGAAGCGTTATTGCAGCCATTGTTAAAACACTCCTTTTCTGAGATCAGCCCTTCATGAGCATTCACAAGAAGCACAGATGACTTTCCCTCCTCTGTCCATTCAGAGAAGACTGCACAGCTCTCTCATCCCCCAATGCTCTCGGTGCCAGCTTCCCATTCGTGTTACTTCTAAGACAGTTACAGCACAAAAGCTGACCTCTCAGTGTTTTTCTCTGAAAGGGAAGTATGAGTTTAGGTTCATATGGGGGTGTATCCTCAAGTGCTTCTCAAGATCAATGCCTTAAGTATACCCCCCCCAATGACTGTGGTAGCTAATCCTGCTTGCCAACTTGACACCCCTGGGAAGAGGAAACCTCACTTAAGAATTATATCCATCATATTGTCCTGTGGCCAGTACTGTGGGGAGGATTTTCTTGGTCACAAATCGATGCAGAAGGGCCCATCCCTCTGTGGGCCAGGCCATCCTTGGCAGGTGGACTTGGGCTGTATAAGAAAGGTCGATGGGCAATCCAGTAAGCAGTACTCCTCCATGGTCTCTTCAGTTTCTGCTCCAGGTCCCTGCTTTGACTTCCCTTGGTGATAGGTCACCACCTGTAAAACAAATGAACCTTTTCTTTCTCAAGTTACTTTTAGTTCTAGTATTTTAGACCTAGTATTTATTTTTATGAGAAATCAAATTCCAGGATGGAGTGCTGCTAAGTAACTGTACTGAGTCAGACCACACCCAGTTCACAACACCTCAAACTCACAGAGATCCCCCTGCCACATCTCCTCAGGGCCACCATGGCTTAATCAATTGCAACATGTATGGAGTAATATGGTACAACATTATGTAAAAGATGACAACCTCAGCAGTCAAAACCTCCATGCTTCGTTTCATCGCTCTTCATGCCGCTTTTGGACCCAGCTGTGACATATTTTATACCTACCATGAGATTAAACCCGGTGATAGCATTATTATTTTTAATTTTACATTCCTTTTTTAAAACAGTCTTGTGTGTGTGTGTGTGTGTGTGTGTGTGTGTGTGTGTGTGTGTATGTGTGTGTGTGTACATACCACAACACCTCTGGTATGTATGCTGTACATGCCAGCATACCAAGCAACCAGAGGACAACTTGCAGGACTCAGTCCTCTTCTACCATCTGAGTTCCAGAGGTGGATCTCAGGTCTAACTTATTGGTGAGAGCCTTTACCCTCTGAGCTATCGTTCAGGCTCTACCTTAACCTTCTCCAGTCTTTCAAAGAAATTAGTGGAAGAAGTTGAAGTGGTTAAAGTTTACTTATCCCATGTGCATAATTAATAGCACCCATACATATTTGGGTTTTCATTCAGGCTGTTTCTCTCTAGCCTTACTCTTTAGTCTTCCTTAGAACAAATTTCCTGGTATCAAATTCTCACAGCTTTTATTTGTAAGATTTATTTTGCCCTTAATTATGAAGATATTTTTCTTGAATTCTGAATTGAAAGTGTCTAATTCCTTCAGTACCTTGGAGGGTACTCAATTATCTACTTTAGTTCTTACCCCTCCCCACTTTCTTTTGACATAGGGTCCTGCTGTGTAGCCCAGGCTGGCTTGTAACTATTGATCTCCCTGCCCCCATCTCCTGGGTGCTGCTGCCTGACGAGGAGTTGGAATAATTTCCCCTTAAATGTAATTGTCTTCACAGTCGTCTAGACTGTTTTAACAAATTATCACAGGCTGGTAGCTTAAAACCAGACATAAATTTCCCACAGCTCTGGCAGTTGAGCAGTCCAAGTTCATAAGATTCTGCTGCCTGCTGTCTGCTCTCTGTTGTCCTCTGAGGACCGGCTTCCTGGTTGTGTCCTCATGGGATAGAAAGAGAGTAAGCTCACAGCTATGCCTGCTTCTTAACCAACAATCTTGTCCTCACTAAGAGTTCTACCATCAAAACCCAGTTACCTCCCAAAGGATCCAGCCACAAAGACCATCCCAAAGCTGATTTTAATTCACCAGGAATTTTGGAGTGAGCACAAACATTCAGACCACAATAGGAGTGTTTCTGGGGATTTTGTTTTGTTTATCTGTTGTCTGTTTTCATTTTTGTTTTAAAAATATTAATTATGGGGTTCTTTTAAAAATATTAATTTTAGATGAGTGAGTGTGTCTGCATGTATGTTTGTGTACAGTGTGTGCCGTGCCTTCTGGAAGAGACCAGAAGAGGGCATTGGATTCTCTGGACCTGGACTTTGGATAGTTGGACTAGGAGGGGCTGCCATGTAGGTGCTTTAGAATTAAACGTTGGTCCTCTAAGTGGCTTGTGTTCTTCCCCACAGAGCTGCCACTCCAGTCTCCTTTGCTTTTCTTATCATTTCCGGGCCTTTGGTTTTCAGGCTATGAGGTTCCTAGCCATAGCTGGCCACTGACTCACGCCACTTTCAGTTTACTGCATTTCTTGGGTCTGCAGTTTGAAGCATATGGGCTGGTATTTTTTTCAAACATTGTTTTCTGCTCAGTTCTTTCTTTCTCAGTCCCTATGGAATCCATATCTATCAGACCGCAGAGTTGTCCCATTCACTGAGAGTTTTTGGTTTTGGTTTTTTGTTGCTTGCTTGTTTATTTGTTTTGTTTTTCTTTTAAAAAAATTACTTTTTACCTTCCTTCATGATGACTAATCATGCAACCTAGGCTCATTATCTGCTGCTAAACCCAACTAACAAAAATTTCACCTTATAATTACACTTGCACTTTAGGGATTTCTGTTCAGTTCTTTTCCATGTGTTCCATTTCTGTACAGAGACCCATATCTGTGTATTCACTTTAACCATCTTTAACTCAGGTCATCAGATGTATTGTGGATGTGTACTGAACACTCCTTATTAAACCACTTCATCAGTCAAGTTATCTACCCCACTTACTGTGCCAGTCTGGGTCCTAGTTTTCCATCTCTTTGCTTGCCTGGTATTATTTCACAGTAGCATAGAGAGTGTGGATGTCAGAGACTCAGGACTGCACCCTAAGTGTAGCAAGGAAAGCTTGCCAGCTATGCCCAGGAATGTCAAACCTTTCTCAGTCTGTCAGGCCCTGTTTTGTGCCTTGTTGGGGCACATCTGTATTGACTGTGAATTTAGGACTGCCTGAATTGTAGGATGTGATTTTCATTCCTAAGGTTCTTATTTCTAAAGCATAGACTATTCCCAAGAGCGCTTTTACTGCCGTGCTAGCTGCATCCTAGGCCATAACTGGAATATCTCCTGGGACTGTGTAACCTCTGATATTATCACAGCCATCAACTTCTAAGACTTAAGACTTGCTCTGAGCAAGTACATCTCAGCCCTTACCAAGGACATGCAGCAAAGCCAACCCTAACTTTAGTATGTCCCTCTTCACAAGTGACTGTTTGGTCCCCGGAATGAAAAATCCCAACCATTTTAGCAGTCAGAATTATAATCTCTGCCTGGCTTCATCTCCCTACACCATGGTAGCAATGGATCCCAGAAAAAAGTCGGGGCTTTTCTTGTGTTCCCTTCATAGACATGGTCTTGGGGTGTCCATTCATCTCCATATGCTTTCTTTAATGTAACAGTTTATTTCAGGCCAGTGTAAACCAGGAGACAGTTATCTGGTCATTGTAGGAAACTGAAGTCTTTAAATACAACCGAAAATTATTTTGAAAGAACAAATGCTTATATGTGATGCTTGCAAAGATTTGTGACAGGGACTCCCAAGAGCACTTCCAGGGCAGGTAAAGGCTGCATAGACACTAATCAGCTCCTTCTTCCTTATAGATAAAGTCTATATCCTTTGTATGAAGTCTCTATCCTTCTATAAAGAAAAAAATGTAATCCTTTATGATCTTTAGCCATGGCTTTAAAAACTATAACATCATAATTCACTTATCTATAGCCACTGGGTCACCTTTGCATGCATATGATTTCTCAACCTCCAAGCACAGAAGCTGGACCAGGACTAGACAGCTGACTCACAGGGAACCCACCCATACCTAGGACTTAGGCAATGTAATTTCCTTCCAATAACCTGAATTAGGAGGCTCAGTAATTGTGTTCAGATGGTAATTGATGTTTAGCTACAAAATCATGTAGAGTTGGCAATGGAGTGGACTTTAGAGCAAGCCAAAGTTATAAATGGTTGTGGCTATAGGAAAGAAATAATCATTTGGAAGCAATCTGTGGGGTTCTATGTAGACACAGAGAACAATGGAAATATTCTAGCAGTAGGGGGAGGGCAGAAGCCTACATACTGTCCCATTAAAAGTTCATAGCACTTCTAATGTTTAACCCTGAGAAGCATCTACTGTGTCTTTCAATAATTCCCATTTTATTTGGTATAATTTCAGTAGCTATTCCTCCCCCTCTCCTAGCCCACCCTTTACGGCAGAGTGCCGTAAGCAGAGCCACTCTGTCAGGAAGAGGAGCTATGAGAATGGCCAACATAGAGCCAGCTCCAGCTACTGCCCACAGTAGGCCCCACGGACTGATAAAGACTTCATCTAAAGGACACAGACTTTATCTACAAGGAAGAAGGAGCTGGGTCGTGTCTGTGCAGCCTTAGATGCCCTGGAACTACTCTTGGGAGTCCATACCAGACAATCTTTGTTGTAAAAAAGCAAAAACAAAACAAAACAATAACAACAACAAAAAAAGACCAACAGACTGACCAATCAAACAAAGCACCCCTTCCTTTGATTTGCACTCCATCCCCCACACCATTCCTCTCTGTTTGCCTCCTGTGTGAATGCAGGCTGCCTTGACCTCCAGTGACTTTAGAGTACTATGTCTTGACTTTGTCATTATTAGTTATGGTTTAGACATGCAATACACACGTTCTAAAGACTTGGTCTTTTTACAGAGGTGTTCTGACATGGGACCTTGGCGATGTGCTCAGATGGTGAGGGCTCTAACATCATCAATATTAATCCACTAATGGTTTTGTAGCTGAATGGGATAGTGAGAGGTGGTGGAAACTTGAAGTGGTGAGGCCTAGAGGAAGCATGTCTGCTAAGAGTCTCCTTTGAAGGGTAAGCTATATTTCCAATTCCCTTTTCTTTCCCAGAGCTCTCTTGCTCTCTTTCTTCTTCTTCTTCTCCTTCTCCTCCTCCTCCTCCTCCTCTTCCTTCTTCTTCTTCTTCTTCTTCTTCTTCTTCTTCTTCTTCTTCTTCTTCTTCTTCTTCTTCTTCTTCTTCTTCTCCTTCTTCTTTCTCCTTCTCCTTCTCCTCCTCCTCTCCTTCTCTGTCTGTCTGTCTCTTCTCTCTCTCTCTCTCTCTCTCTCTCTCTCTCTCTCTCTCTCTTCTCTCTCTCTCTCTCTCTCTCTCTCTCTCTCTCTCTCTCTCTCTCTCTTCTCTCTCTCTCTCTCTCTCCTCTCTCTTTCTGTGTGTGTGTTCATGTGTTCTGGCTGCCATGGATTAAGCAGCTTGCTTTGACTGAATCCTTCTCCCATAAAATCCTACTTGCCCACAGGCCCAAGTGACCACACTAAGACCTCTGAAAATACAAGGAAGATAAATCCTTATTTAAGTTACCTTTCTTGGACATTTTGTCACAAAAATAGGATTAGGTAAGGCAAAGAGATGCAGTTAAAACTTACAAAAGCATGCTGTTAAAAATCCATGGAATCAGTTATACTGTCCCTAGCTGATCCTATACACACCACCACCACCACCACCCCTCCCCCCCAAGGGTAGAACCATTTTAGGGTCACAGCAGCACTAAATTAGGATCACAACCCTGGCTCTTAACTCTAGCTTGGCTAATTCCTTTGCGGCCTCCCAGCATCTTGCTTCATTTTTCCAATCTGTAGAGACAGTATTGAAGGTCTTAGTCCTTACTTCTCAAAATATCATTACAGAAACTAATGAGATCATACTCATAAGAGGATTTGATTTCTTCGTTGTGGCAAAACATCAAAGAATGACAATCCACCCAGCGATTGTTGCCATAATAATCACAGTAAACAATAGGACCTCTAAAGAGAGAGGCAATTTCCTATTCTTTCTGTAATTGTGAAGTAAATTGTGAGGCAAGAAGATGGTGAAGAAATGAAAGCCAGCCTGGCTGTGACTTAGCACCTGGCTTTCCTTTGAAGGGAGATGGAGTCAGGAGCCTCTCTCAAGCTCCTCATCAACCCTGTAGTCACAATCCCCTCTCACTGACCTCCTGAGAAAGCACCACAGAAACCAGCCTTGTCCTCAGCTAATGCTTTCTCATTGAGTGTGGGGGTGGCGTAAATGGTGGCATTTGGTGTAATGGCGGTACAGCTGAGGCTGAACAATCTCTTGCTGTGCTTGGATCCTAGAGTAGAAGGCAAGGACTTTGTCAACACCAGACCAGACTAGTGTTAAGTGTTACATATGAACTATCCAGTGAATAGGGGCTGCAGTTTTGCAGGTTCTGCATAGTCTGTGTTTATGTGCAGAGAGCATCTGACATGATGGGGCAGAAACATCAGGCTTTCCTGTGCTCGTGCTAATGTTTGCCATGAAAGGAAAATCTGGGGGCAAGGAGGCAAGCATGTATCATAAAAGTAATTAATTGTTCTACTTTTTAATGGTCTGCCCAGACTGCCTTTAAAAAAAAATGAATCATACAGAGGGGACCATGATGCCAGACAGATTGTCCTTTGGGACTTAAAAGAACGAGTCCCTGCAATAAATCACGATAATGAGTTCGTTTTTTAAACTGGTTTAAAGATTGAGGAGTATAGTTCAACGTTATTTTCTTCCCCCTGAATCTCTCGCTGCCTTGAATGCTTTTCAGAATTCAGGGGCTAACATTTCCTTTCAGAAACTCTTTCCAAGTTGAGTGACTGTTGTTTTACCAATCAGGTCTTTCTCCAAAGATGGTCTTAGCACATGATTTTCATGACTCAGCTGAAACCGAACAAGCCCCCATTGTTGGCTTTGTTTTCGGCACCAGCATTATTGACAAGCTCTGCCTAACTCTTGGGAAAAGGTCTGTTGTCTGACCAAGCTACTATGGAAACCCGATCCCGGCCGTTTAGAAGCCTAATGCCTTCCCTCTTGAATCTGTGAAGAATTTTGAGGGCGGTCAGACTCAGCTCAGAGAATATTCATCAGGGCAGAGGGTACGGCTTGTTCACACCACCCACTTCTCATCTCAAATCAGCTGTGCAAACAGACTCGCTGGCCCAGGGGGGAAGGCGGCACTGCCCGTGGGTCACTGTAAACCACAGAGGTTTCATTTATTTTATGTCTACATCATTCTGACTAGACAGGGACAGAGACATGGACAAACAAGAGCTTGGCTTCTTTTTTAAAAATGTAAAGAGAATTTCCCCTTTGAAAACTGGCTGGTAGAAAATACTGTAGCCAGTTGCTGCATACCAGGAAATAGACCCTGCAGGTTTGAAAGGAGGGACAGGAAATACAGTCATTTTTCACTCTCTCATGAGATGCCCCCCCCCCAAACATACTTTAGAAACCAACCTGAGGAGGAGACTACTCTGAAGAGAGGAAACTCCATGTTTGTGCTTGGAAACCCCATCTGCCACATCTAGAGAGACGTTCTAAGAATGTTCTGGACTATGTCTTCTGAAGGTCTCTCCTCACTACATCCTTGGGCATATCCCTGCTCACTGTTGAGGATTCTGGGGCTTTGAAAGGGTAGAGGCAGGCTTCGCTGCCATTATCTTTATATATAAATCTCATCTCAGGAAAGTAAGTATTATAAAATGTACCACACAGTTATTCCTCATTACTGACAATTCATATATATCTACACTTTATGACTGAGCAGAACTGGCTCTCATGGAACAAAGACCAGACAACAGAGCTGTGGCATGCTGTGTGTGACTACTTGACTCGTAGGAAAGCAGGGGTCTTCAGGTGAGGGATGGTCTGAATGATATGATTGTGGTTTTTTGGCAGAATATGAAACCTGAGGTAATGCAGGTGATGATGGTACAACCTGCCCAGTATCCCAAGTAACGGAAAGAACTCAGCAACAGACACCAGCTCTCATCCACACCAACATTTCTCTTTCCAGCCAGACCTCTTATGAGAGGTGGCAATCAGTGCTATCTTTCCTCTATTATTTAGTTCTACCTTTATAGATGGTGACATTGATGTTAAGAAGAGGAGACGGAGGAGACGAGGAGGAGAAACAGGAGGAGGAGAAGGAGAAGGAGGAGGAGGAAGGAGAAGGAGGAGGAGGAAGAAGAGGAGGAGGAGAAGAAAAGAGAAGGAGGAGGAGAAAAGAGAAGGAGGAGGAGGAGAAGGAGGAGGAGGAAGAAGAAGAAAGAAGAAAGAAGAAAGAAGAAGAAGAAGAAGAAGAAGAAGAAGAAGAAGAAGAAGAAGAAGAAGAAGAAGAAGAAGAAGAAAGAGGAGTTTTAATATTCCAGAATCAGTTTGCCTTTCTTCAGTGGACAGGAAGGAAAGGAAGGATTTGGCCACTTCAAGCCCAAGCAACAGCTGAAGTTGGGGTGGTTTAGATATTCTCACTTTTTTTTTTTGAGAAAGTGCAGTTCTTCCCCCTACCCTGGATTTTGTTATAGAGTCAAGGATAAATGCACAAGGGCTTCAGGGAGGTGATGAAATTCCCAAAGACTCAATGAGAGGCAGATTCTGGGACTGGGGGAAGATTAGTGGATTATAAACTAGCAGATCATTGATTCAGACAGCAGTCTTTATATCTACCAGAAGGAGTTTCAGATGCTGGGAGGCAAACCACTAACAAAAAAAGACAAAGGTTTTTGCTCTGCTGGAGCTTAAATTCTAGCTAGAACAAACCGTAGAAACAGAATGGATAAATAAATACTAAGGCCAGGGGGTTGGAGCATTAATAGGATACTGTTCTTATTTTAACAAGAAACTCCAGGGTAGATCCACTTGACTGGTATAATCTTAGGCATGGATTTGAAGGGTGTGTTAGAGTTCACCATCAGAATGGTGGAGGAAAAGTATCTAGATGAAAGGGACAGACTGACCAGAAAGAAGCCCTTAGATGAGAGCCACAAGTGCCCTTGAGAACTCAGAGGCTCGAGGGACTGAGCAGCGTGAGCAAGGGGGGGTGACTAAGACGGGAGGTCAGAGGTGATTGGATTGGGGCAGAGAAGAAGAGAGCGGCAGTCCTTGCAAGGACTCTGGCTTTCAGTGGGCATGGAATGGGCTCTTTGAAAAACATCGTTTCAACTGCTCTGAGAACACTCTAGAAGGATGAGGATAAAGCAGAGATCAGTGGAAAATGATACACTGTCACAGGCCACAGAGGTCAGAGCAACAGAAGATGGAGGGAAAGTGGCAGGGAGAGTTCTGAATCAACCTAAAGGTAAAGCCAGAGGACCTCCTTGATGGGTGAGGAGAGAAGGAGGAAAGGCAGGAGGGATGGAGGAATGGGAGGATAGGCGGGAAGAAGGAGGGAGGGAGGGGGAGGGAGCCTTTAGTTTCAGAAAGACTTGGTAAACCTGAGCCTGAGAGAAAAATCTCTTTGTTCAGTGGCAGGGCCTAGAGGCTTCCACAGCATGGGTAGGAATGTCAACTCTATCCGGGTTGGCTCAACTGGTACAGAGCCATCCTGGACCTCGGTCTTGTTCTCCCCGTTTCTCTTGTTGATTATGTGACCCTGATATCAGGGTGCTATAGCAAACTAATACGTAAGCTACTCTTCAGCTTACTTGTTTATCCTGCAAGGAGATGTATAGCATGTGCCAGCAGGTGTTGAACTGGGTATGGAGGAGTCTGGACTTGGCCTTTGGTTCACTCAGCCATGTGGTAACCTTTGTCTGGTGCCCCATGATGGGCTTAGTCCATCCCTGCCCATGATAGACTCCCAGATAAAAGTGATTTTAGCTCTGTTTTACAGATGAGGAAACCAGGGCTCACGGAGCTGTCCCAGACTGCACCTTGTCCGGGATAAGCTATGCCCTTGCGTATGTTGGGCCCACTTTACTCTATAAAAGTTGATCTGTAAAAGTCCATGAAATAAATGTTAAGCATCTGAGGATCTTGTAGTCTTTGTCACAATTACTCTGTGATTGTAATGGTAAGACAGTCATTGAAAATGCAAATGAACAGAGTTGTTCCGATAAGACTTTCCTGTGGACATTGAAATTTGAATTTCATATAACTTTCATGCCATGAAATAATTTTATTCTTTTCATTTTTCTCCAACAATTTAAAAGTATAATCATCATTCTTAACTAAGACATTGTTTTAAAAGCAGTCAGAGTTCTAGATTTGACCCAGGTACCATAGCTGTGGACTCCTGTTCTTAGCATGATCTACGAATTTTCTGAAAGAGAGAGTTCCAAGAAGAGTCTAGTTCTCATAACTGTGGGATTTGGAGAAGAGGAAGCGGAGGCCCACGGGACGGAGAGCCTCAGTGGCCGCTGCTCGCCAGGACAGGCCTCTGTTCAGCTCTTTCCTCCCCTCTCACTGCTGCCTGGTGTCTGTGGAGCGCTAAGAGAAACCACACCCCAAGCAGGACCTTGCCAGGGTCCATTCTGAACTTCAGTGTGCTCAGTTCATGTACCTTAGCTCTTAAAATCTCCACAGCAGGAAGAGCAACAGCACCTGGGCTCAGAGGAAGCAGAAGAGGCCATGGGCAGGGCTAGTTCCAAGTTTCCCACCAGCCATAGCTTCAGCACGAACGGTCATTGTCTCCTGCAGGCAGTCTGCTTTGATGTGGCCATCTCAGTATTTTCCCTTTGCCAAGTTCACAGTCCTCCTCGCTGATGGCTCTAGTACTGCCTGTGGACACAGCACCTCTAGTTAGGTTGTCCTCACGGCTCCTCGAGGTATTTGCTCAGAGCCAGCAACACAAGCTGGATTAGAATCTACCCATGACAGTGAAGATGAAGAGTAATCATTGGCACTTCTGATTCCACACTAATTGTAAATCCTAAAACCAGTATGGATATCATGATTTCCACCCCCCCCCCCATCCTCTAGTGTGTCATAAATTAAAGGTTTGTTTTTGTCAAATCTCCCCTTGCTACTGCAGGATCACATGGAAGAAAATTGAACATTGTTGAAGAAAGAAGATAATGTTTGGAAGATCAGTGACCTGATCCTTCTAGAAGTTGACCGGCCAGTCAACTGTCTTCCAGGGTGCACTCAGAATGATGTCTGCTCCTTATTGCAGTAGGCTAATTAGCACCAGGTCATTGATGGAGAAGCTAAAGAGTTAGGAGCTCATGATCCCAGGAATCCTCTGTAGGTAAGGTGGGATTTTAGGCAGCCAATGGGGCAATAAATCAGTGAACTCTGATCTCACACGTTTATGTGGCTTAGCACACAGTGCACTGGGGATGAGAGGAAACAAGGGTCAAAATAGGAGACATAGAGCAATTCTGGGATGCTGGGGTCAAGGTCAAGGTTTTCCCTGAGCTGCCACTGAGGTTCTTGCAGCCCCATCCAGTTCTTGCCTCCAGGAGGTTCTACAACCAACATTCCAATGCTTGGATTTTTATAGGATTCCTTCTGTGAAATCCTTTCATTTGAGCTCACTTGCACTAGTATTCCCATCAGCCAGCAAACCACAAGTTACACACAGCCCAATCTCCTGCTCATTCCCTCTAGAGATTTCTGATTTCTAAGTACTGAGACCCAAACATTGCCCTTACTCAGTTTGCATCTGGAGGTGACACCAAAGATGCTCAAGAGATGAATATATAAGCTGTTGGATGCTGATAAGTACAGGGGGAAAATTTGAGGATTTCGGGGAGAACATCAGGATAGAAGTTCTTCACTGTCAAGACTCACTCAGGCAGAGGCTTTCAGAGGTAAACGAACCAGTGTCATGTATACATGGGAGAAACACGAAAAGCAGAGTACAAAGAAGTAGCAGAACACCAGAGGGGGAGACATGGCTTATATTCCCATGTAGGATAGGACTGCATAAGTTCCATGTTCCCACCAGACCATGCTTGATGCTTTTGAGCCAATCACGAGCCCCAAGGCTGGACTGAGCAGCTAAGGGGAAAGCAGTAGACCATGTATCAGAGGCCGAAAGACCTTTCAAACTTTTATTCATTCAACAAGCTTTTCTGACCCTACTGTGTGCCAAGTATCCCTAAAAGACCTGCAGTGAGAGTCTTCAAAGACTCTGAATTTCACCCCAGCCTTCACCACTGAAATAGTCTGTGGCGTGTGCTTCCTGTACTGGAGAAGTGAAACAATTGTGGTAGCAGAGATGAAGTGATCCTCTTACTTCCTGGGGCCAGTGTATCACACGGGGAAGGTGCAGCATGGCAAGATTGGAATGAGACTTTCCAGGTGTCTCTATCTGCTTCTGCCTTGGCTGGGGAGGATCACAAGTTGTCTGGAGATGCAGCCCTTTCTCCTGTGCTTGGAAGAGATTCAAATGAGGAATTTCTGTAGCTGTATTTGGCAATGTCTTGCTCAATTCCAATACACTGAACTTGTGCAGTTCTACTTGAACATATAAAGGCTTCCCCTCTACCACCCCCAATTTTATGCTACTACCGAAAATGTCACAGGTGACCCAATTCCTTCATTCAAATGTTATTTTTAGTAGATGTCAGAAGAGGGAAGAGTATCATTATGAAGCTGAGAGCAAATCCCCTGCATCTATTTCTTCTTTTCATCTACGCCACCCATGGAGCAATGAGTGACACTTGGCCAGTCTCACACAAGAAGATGATGTCTGCCTGGGACTCAAAATAGTCAGGCTTCAGCCAAAGGATGTCTGTAGCTTTTCTCTTCCAAAGAAATCAAAACTAGCCCCCAAATTAAGTTCTTCAATGCTTAATAACCCTGCTAACAGACCCAAATGCAATTTTTCATTGCCCAAGAGATAGAAAGAACACTAATAACTATTATTTAGATACAACGGCTCCTCAGATTTTCAATCAATCTAAATCAATCTAACAGATTGTGTGTGTTTCTATGTCTTCTACAAAGTCCTACCACTGACCTGTGATTCTTTACAGAATATGCATGAAAGTGAAGTGTTCCCAAATCTCCTACTGTGTTCTTGTGATAGGCAGATTATGACCACACTTGCATTTCGAATCTCTTACTGGTCACTTTGTGAGTCTGCACACAGGTGTGTATGTGTGTTTGTCTGTATGTGTACATGTAGATATGCATTTATGTATATTTGTGTGTGTGTGTGTGTGAGAGAGAGAGAGAGAGAGAGAGAGAGAGAGAGAGAACAGAAACATAGACAGAGATTTGAAGAAACTAAGTTATAATTCTGTCTCTTATTTACTCTAGTGAATTTCCATTTATTTATTCTCTTGTCCTTACAGGTCAGGAAAGGCAAAAGAGAAAGTTATCTCAGTTGTCAGAAGCCCCTAGACTTACCGTCTCTTTGCCAGCATTTTAAAGAAAAGTTGTTGAAGGTAACCTGTAGGATGGGGAGAGACTAGCTGCAGAGCACAGGCTCGTTCCTGTGTGGGCTCCTGCAGTCAAGCAGCGGTGAAAGCAGCTTCGATCAATGTCTCCCACCTGACCCCTGGCTAGCCAACCTTGCAGTGTCTGCTGTAGGCCACGTGATATGAGTTTGATGCTAGGAACATTATTATGCAGGAAATGGCTCAAAGGGCCAACCACGCTGATGAGAAATACCATCCACATGCTATGATGACCACATGATAGCAACAGGCCACGTATAAATAAAAGGTTAGCTATCTCTCTGCCCTGCCTCCTGTCTCTGTTAAATGAAAGGCTTTTTAAAAACTTTATTTCACTGCTTAGAATTTATTTGTACTAATTTTAATCATGCAAATCTTAGTATAGGTGTGTAATGTAAGTGTAGTTGAACAACCTGGTGTGGGAGCTGGAAACCAAACACTGGTCCTCTAGAAGAAAAGTCAGTACTTTAACTGCTGAACCATCTCTCCCAAACTCCCCTTAAATAGAGCTTTAGTAGCATCTAGTCTGCTATGATGAACAATGTATGAAATAATACTTGAAAAGGTATATTTTGTGGTAAATGCATTACTTTATTTTTCTGTTGTTATATCAAGACACTGGACACTGGGTAAATTATAGAGAGTTTATTTTGGCTCTTAGTTCTGAAGGCTGAGTAGTTCAGTGCCTCACCTTGGGAGGGCTTTGTGTAATATAACAACAGAAGCAGAGTGGACGGCAGCGAATGCACAGAGACAAACATGCAAATGGAGGGGAGGCTCCCCGTTCACTTTATAGCAACCCATTCCAGAGGTCACCAATCCAGAACTGTGAAAGAGAGTGCTCACTCCCTCCAGAAAGGTCTATAAGTTTCCATCTCCCAGTACCCCCACAGTAGCATCTATTTCAGTGAATCTTAGCATGAGTAAACAATATCCTAGCCACAGCAATAAGCATTCAACAAATACTAGTTATTGTTTTCAAGTAGCTTTTGCTTCTGTAGATAACCATAGTGCACATCAAGTGGTTGCAAACAGCAGATGACATAATCCAGGAAATAACTGTTAACGAAGATAACTCAGCGCCTACATCATACTAAGACTGTAATAATTGTTGGCTATAATAATGCTGATAATTATGAAAGTGGCCAGAGAGGCAAAGTAACTATCCCTAATTCACTAGTGGGAACTAGAGTTCGCGTTATGGGTGAGCTAAGATCTGGTCCCAAAGATGATCCCTCTGGAATCTTAATTCCTTTCACTTGCCACAAGAAAACAACTTCCTCATATGAACGTTTGACTTTGTCTTACTTGGAGGAATACATATTTTTCTGGAACCACATTTCCAGTAGAAGTCTGTTTCTTGATTGAGGGTCTAGATCAGTGTTAGAGAGTTTTCCTTACATGTACAAAGCCCTGGGTTCAAACCCTAGTCCTAGAAGAAAAATCTGTTTCTATACTTTCTTTATATCATGATTTCATAGAGAAGAAGAGTTTATCACATCTGTAGAGGTTCTGAGTACCACAGTTGTAGGAATAATACTGAATACGACCACTGTAGGAAAGATGCTGAATATACCACAGTTGTGAGGAAAAAGATGAGCACCACAGCAGTAGGGACGATGCTGAGGACCACAGCTGTAGGGAAGATGCTGAGGACCACAGCTGTAGGGAAGATGCTGAGGACCACAGCTGTAGGGAAGGTGCTGAGGACCACAGCTGTAGGGAGGATGCTGAGGACCACAGCTGTAGGGAAGGTGCTGAGGACCACAGCTGTAGGAAATATGCTGAGGACCACGGCTGTAGGGAATATGTTGAGGACCACAGCTGTAGGAAATATGCTGAGGACCACAGCAGTAGGGACGATGCTGAGGACCACAGCTGTAGGGAGGTTGCTGAGGACCACAGCTGTAGGGAAGATGCTGAGTACCACAGCTGTGGGGGAAAAGATGAGCAGTAGGGGGAAAAGATGAGCAGTAGGGGCGATGCTGAGCAGCACAGCTGTAGGGAATATGCTGAGGACCACAGCTGTAGGGAATATGCTGAGGACCATGGCTGTAGGGAAGGTGTTGAGGACCACAGCTGTAGGGAGGATGCTGAGGACCACAGCTGTAGGGAAGATGCTGAGGACCACAGCTGTAGGGAAGGTGCTGAGGACCATGGCTGTAGGGAAGGTGTTGAGGACCATAGCTGTAGGGAAGGTGTTGAGGACCATAGCTGTAGGGAAGGTGTTGAGGACCACAATGGTACAAAGCCAAACTGAGCACAGGTTCAAACCTACAGAGTCCCAAACTTAAGGAGGTTCCCTAAAATAGCAGAAATCACAGGTTATAAATGCAACAGAAGTAAATCTGGAAATGTTGTGGGACAACTCTCCCACTTCCCACCTCGATACTGTGAGGAAAAACCTGTGGAGACTTTGGTGAAAAGCCTGAAATAATTTCAAAGAACACCAACCTTTAGCTGACCTTCCATGATCAAGTTTCCCACAAGTTCAAATTTAGTTGAATTCACTTTTTGAAGTTTAAATAGGAGACAGGACAAAGGACACCTGTCATGAGAGTCAGCTGAAGACAGGCTATTATTCTGTTCACATGTCCTCACTGCTGCAGTTTGAGATTGTTGAAGATGGGAAACACATCCCCAGAGTGGCCTGAAAGATTTCTTTCTCTAATTTGGATTCTATCATAATTTCCTATCATATTTAATGTGCTAATTAATTACTGCTTTGTATTCAAGATAACCAATATTTTTCAAAAGCAATTGTACCTATAGCACCTGGGATTCACAGAAGACAACAACAGATTTCACAGTTGACAAGGCTGGCCATCAGTGTCTCTGAGAAATCAGGGGATCATTAAGCGTAGTTTTCATTTAGGGGCTTTTCTCAGCAAGCCCTTTCTTCCATCTTTCACAACGGTCGAAGTTACACACGAAGCATCAAAAGGGATGGGAGAGGACAATGAGACGGCTGGAAGCAAAGACAAGTCTGGGCCATATGAAAGATGCTTCCAACCACGAAGGGAGCTTAGAGGAGACCGGGGAGGCCAGCCGGCCCTCACATGCTGCTAGCTGAACCTTCACAGGACTGGAGTGAGAGAGGAGGCGGCCCCTTCAGCACTTGGTTCCTGTTTCAAGAGAAACAGTTTGCAGGTCGCCCGGCACCCATGAGCTCGGTTCTCACTCAGCCCGTACTTCCCACACACACACACCTCATCCCCTTTCTCTGCTCCCATGAAGTTAGAAAAAACAAAAGCCCTTACTTGAAACCTTGGCATAGATAGTGGGATTTGTCTAAAAATGGGAGAAATGGATTTTACACCCCTGCAAATTAAAACCAACTTCTAATGGAATTCAATACACCCCTGAGCTTTTCTTCTGTCTCCTAAAGTGTTGGTGGGACGGAGCCTCCTCCTTTTCTCTCGTTCTTGGAGACCCGTTTCTCTTTCTCTGGAAAGAGCTGCTCAGTTTGGCCTGTGTTTTGCCCTGTCTTGCCAGGAGCTGCGTGTGACCTCTCTGAATGAGCCATAAATATATACCACTTCTTTCAAAATATTCGCTGAGTACCTACTGTGTGCTCAACACCGAGGTGTCAAAGGAGAATAAAAGAGATAAAGTCCCTATTTCCATGTAAGTGAGCAGCTGACTCCCAGAGTGAATTCTAGGAGCAGTGGTTAGAGTCCTTTTTCAGAAACCTTACATGTTGGCATCTGAGACTCCTAATTCAGTATGACACCCAGTGAAACACATTACTTTTATTGGACTAGGACAATTGGCTATCTGTGTTCCAGGTCAGTTTCAGTACTGCAAAATCAACCAAGGGAGAACAACACACAGTGAGGATGCTTAGTCCAGAAGAGACCAATTCGGAATTCTACTTGAATAGCTGGCTAGAGGCTTCACTGACCTCAGAGCATTCATAAAGGAGGAGGAGAAAGGGCCCTGTCATCACCGCCCAGCCTCCTTTCGGGGTGCAGGGCATAAGGGAAATAGCGCCATGCTTTGGGGAGTAGGGGTCAAAATCAACAGTGCACTGTGAAGGCATGAAAACAGCATTCTTTAAACATGTTTATGCCTTAACTCAGAAATCCCCAAGACACACAGGAGTGGAGCCAGTGTGAGGGCCAGGAATTTGAATTAGCTCAAAAGGCTCCCTTTCTCTCCTCTCCCACGTGCCACGCAGGTGCAACTGAAAGGCATTCAATCGGGGACAGCCAGAAACATGCAAAGTAAGAGTCTTGGCCAGGAGACTCTGGTACTTGGGATTGGAAAAGAAGGGCAGCAGTCAATGGGCAGATTGTGCCGTCTTCTTATCAGGCCCCCTCACTAAATAGTGCAGGGTTTGTCCAATATGCAGATGGGGGAAGAGCAGATTCTTGTTTTCTACTAATGGCCTCCTAACTACTGTCAAGTAGCAACCGGCAGACTGGGGATTTATCTGGAGCGGGGAGAGTGGAATAGCTTGTTCCGGCACGGGCATCACACGGCCAGCCTCAGTCAGACCTCCAGTGCAACCCCAGCTGCCTCAAAACACCAAGATGGCTGGAGTCTTTGTTTGGCAGGACAGAAATGTGTCATAAGTATATGTGTGCAAGTGTCCCACCCACAGGAGCAGGAGGAAGCAAGTGCAGCTCTCCGAGGGCCTTACATTTGTCAGAGAACTCACTTTGGCTGCAGAATCACGATTCACTCTCCCATTTTGGGTTAGCATATTGTATAGAAACACTTAAATTCATGTTCTACATGTTCCAACTGCAGGTCTTTGAGGAAAAATTCATATTCTAGGAAAATGGCCTTATTAATCCCTTAGCTACCTGTACCTGACACATGACTTCATACTCCAGAGGAGCAGTGTGGGTGAGCTGGTTTGAAAAATAAAGCAAACGTGCTCCAATACCTGTAGAGCGCTTGTCCTATCAGTGCTGGAGTAGGCGGTGCAGATGCTTGGGTTGTCATTTTGTAATGCCACCCCCCACTGCCCTTCCTTTTCATCATCTGGTGTCATTTGAATGTCAGTTTCTGCCAGTTCTCAGTCATTTGGGCATAATAAACAGTCACATAGCCACCTCCCTAATAAACTGACACGCCACACTGTTGGAGCCCACTTGTCTTTCATGGGCAGAATCAGCCCCACCTTCTCCTCCAGATGGGACCACAGCACATGTACTGACACACCGATGAGCAAGAGGTCACCAACCTCTTCCTTTTTCACTTTGGAGTAGGAATAAAGGGTATTATAAAAACATGTAACTCCTCCCTTTCCTAAAACGATGTAGAAAGTGAGAAGAAGAAAGAACCGAAACGCAAATCCCTGCTCGGTATCATATTATGACCCCGTTGGGTTGGAGAAACATAGGAGAGGCCCTGCCAGCTGCTCATTACATCCAAAAGCCATGTCTTCAAGGCAGAGCCAATGACGGACACAAGAACCGGGGTGAAATCCAGCCTGTTTCTTTCTTGAACTAGACGACTCAGACAGGGCAAGATCATTTCCTGAATGACCCAGAAAGGCAGAGGCAAGAGGGTCACAGGAAGGCCAAGGCCAGACAGGTCTACATAGCAAATTACAGGCCAGCTAGGAGTATACAGCAAACCCCTCTAAAAAAATAAAAATCAAAAAAAAAAAAAAACAAAAACAAAAACAAAACGACAACAACAAAAAAACCTCCAAACCAGCCAAAGGTGATGTATCTCTGTGACTCCAGCACTTAGGAGGTTTGAGATAGAAAGACTCATAGATTTTAAGCCCAGCCTACACTAAATGTGAGCTCAGGCCAACCTGGGCTGTATTAGTACAAAAGAAGATAAGTTTATACCCTGTGACCTTGTGTTTGGAGTTGTCAAGGGGATGCTGTGTCATCAGGAACTTGTGGTATAAAGAGGTCAGTGCAAAACTGTTTGAAAAGAGTAAACCTTGCCACCACTCTCCATGGTAAGCAGTTCTTACTTCCCTAAACATAACTGGATAGATACCTGCTTTCTTTTCTCCTTTTTCCTTTGGGGAAGAACGGGGTGTGGGGGGATTTTAATCAGAAAAAGAATTGTCAGATAATAGAGCCGAAATTCTGTTCATGTAACCTAAAGTCAATCAGAAAAGCAGCAAGCTGAAAGCCTGGGTCTGCAGAATAAGATTGCAAGGGCACCGTTCTGAGTGTGCGTGTAAGCAGTATGCCAGCTCAGTGGTCCAGAGAGCCGGAAGCAGTCTCAGCGGCTTCAAAGCCACAGACTGGGTAGACCAAGAAAAGAGTCCTGACACTCTTATTCCTGTTCTGTTCTATGTAGTTTTAAAAGCTCACTACCGTCTTTGTCCAGGACCTCAACAGAGCTACCAACCCCTCCCAGCTCTCTTTGGTACCCCCTTTGCTCCAGGAGCCGCAGCTGCCAGCCCTAACCTGAGACCCTTGAAGCCACAGATAACACACACACACACACACACACACACACACAGCTCCATTACCTTTTGACTTGCCTACTAAACACAGTTGTTGGACACAGATACCTCCCACCTGGAAAGGTCTGCCCTTGCCAATTTATTATCTCTGTCTCTCCTTCCCCTCTAAAACTCAGTGGTTTATTCCATCTAACCTCTGCCAGATATACTTGGACACTTGCCCATAGCAGAGGCAGAAGACGCTAGCTCTCCATGAGGCCTTGCATTATTGTTGTGTCCTGCCTCTTCTAAAGCATGGCAGAAAAAGCCCCTCTCCTTCCTTGTATCTGTCTTTTCCTCCTGGGACCTAGAAGTCCCACCCGTACCTTCTGTCCAACAATTGGCCCCCAGCCTTCTTTATTGACAAATCAAGAACCAATTGGAGAACAAGATTTTAACATCAGGACCTCCCTCTACATATAATCACTTTTCCCCCCTACATTCTTTGTTTACATTCCAAATGATTTCCCCTTTCCCAGTTCCCCCCTCCCCATAAGTCCCATAAGCCCTCTTCCCTCCGCCCATTCCCCAATCAACCCCCTCCCATTTCTCTTTCCTGTGGGCGTGGGGAGGATCATTAATGGACGCCTGACTATGACTCTTCCAGCCCAGATCTGGGCACTCGGGGACTCCTGCAGACTCCAGCACCACCTGTCTTCCAAAGCAATGCTTCCATGAGCAGATGTGCACTGACCTGCTAATGATTCACCCTGAGTGTTGTCTTCTTAAGAAGGTGGCAAGCAAGGAACCACCAAGGACAGAAGATTCCAGAAGCCGTTGTGCCTGGGAGGGGGTGTTCCCAGTGATAGGGCCATTCCACAGACACCCCACCCCACCCCAGGTCTTACCACCTTCTCTGGCCTAGGGAAGGTCTGCACACACTGGCAGCATTTTACCATTCTAGCATGGAACCAGTGATTCGTTTTCTTGCCCCAGGAGAAGCCGGTTTTGTTACGTGGGTTCCTGCCTGGGATGAGGGGGAAGAACACTGCTGCCTTTTCTGTAGGCACCTTCAAGTCTCAGAGATTAGAGTCTGTGAAAAAGTAAACAGTTATATAAGGAAAAACAAGCTTGTTTGAATCTTGGATCTTCTGTCTGGGACCTGGAGTACCGCGTGAGGTATTAAAAATAATGTGGGGATTACCGCCACATCTCTTCCCTGTTTGTTCTGAGTCATACTCTCACTTAAGCATCAAGAAAGATGACCTTTCTCTTCAATTGCATTTAAGGAAGCCTAATGCCGGATGGAAAATTTTGAGAACGTTATCATTATAATTATGAGGATTTCCTGGGAGGACTTTTTTTTCTGGAAAAAGACTTTGAGGGTGTGACGCCTGGTGTTGTGGAAGAAGGCACTGGGGGGCTGAGGGCTCCATACCCTGCTCACCTGTGACGCCTACGAGACTAGAGCAAGCTTGCGTCTCTGTTTACAGCTCTCAGAATTTCCTTGAGGTACTTCTGACTTCTACTGGAGGAGAATTCTTCTTTCTTAAGGATATCTGGACAAGAAAGTTCAGCCATTGGGGCCATTCCCTGGCTACACTGATACTCCACGGAAGAGAAATACATTCTGTATTCTTTTCTCGTGTGGAGGCAGCCATTCTTGCTTGTATAGGTGTCTTGTTTGGAAGATTACACTAGTGGTGTTCAGGAGAGAACTTGAAGAAATATTCATCTAATTTCTCGTGGTGGTATTAATTATGACTCGCTTTTCCATGGCTACCCCACAATGCTTGGGGTTAGCAAGTGGCACTGTGTTAGCAAGTGGCATTGGGAACAGGGCTCATTATCTAGTTAATTTTCAAAGCCCCGATGGTAGCTAGATGGCCAAACCATACAGTATGAAGAAGGGTGTTGTATATAAAACAGATAATAATTTGTCTCCCCTGCTGAGCCAAGAGAGAGGGAAAACCTGGAAACCTGTATTAGAGAAGAGGTTTAGGTGAGACATAGTAAAGAACTTACTGGTGGTTTCCAAGTTCCTAAACAGGCTGAGAAAGATTCAATACCGTGGTTTTGGCCAGTAAAGACAGCAATGATTCTAGCCACATTTTATACAAACAGAATCTATGTTATCTGGACGAGTCTAGTATACCTTCTGGCAGATGTGAGCTTCATTTCCCTGCAGGATGCCTTTGACCTGTGGGCATGGCTGTGAACAGGGTCTCTTCTAGAACTTCCTTCTAGAAATGGTTAGATTTCTCATCACTCTGAAGGCAGGCTCACTGCCAGTTCTTAGAAGACCAGAGTTTTCTAAGTTGAAAGGATTTTCTTTGCTGCTTTTTATAATGAATATATATATATAATATGTAATATTTCTAATGAATATATATATATATATATATATATATATATATATATATATATATATCTTGCAAGTGTGTCTGTGTACCTCATATGGATAGTGCCTGGGGAAGCCAGAAGAGGATGTCAGATCCCCTGGAACTGGAGTTAGAGGTGGTTGTCAGACTCCACGTGGGTGCTGGGAATTGAACCCAGGCCCTTGGGAAGAACAACCAGTGCTCTTAACTGTTGAGTTATCTCTCCATCAGGGAGGATTTTCTTTCATTTCCCGTTCCCTTCTCCTTCTCTTTAAAAACTTCTATTTAGTTTGTTGAACTGCCAGTGACTGTCTTCCCATGGGGCAACCTATGCTTCCCACTGATTGAGGCTAGCAGGTCACATTGCCTGTTTTAGATTAACCCAGAGCTATTTAAAGTTGTGATGAGGCTGCTGCTGACCCCCCACCCCCGCCAGCCGCCCAGTGTCACCTTCCTTCTCCTCCTCCTGTCCCTTTACTCTTCCATGGCCTCCTTTCCTTTCTCCCAATGTTCTGGTAGTTCACCCCCTCTGCTCCTATCCCTCTCTCACTCTCCCTGTGAGCTGTGCTCCCAGCATCTTTCAGAACCATGGTTCCTTCTCAAGATCTCTAAAAGAATTCCTGACTGTGAGCAGGTTGCAGGGGGGAGGAGGGGGGAAGCGCACAGGAGAACACGAGGAACAGGCCCTTGGCACTGTTTATCTATCCAGCAGGTATTTACCAAGCAGCTCCTTACATGCCAGGTCCCCTGAAATTAAAATGATTGGCAATCCATAAACAGAATTAGAGTGATAGTCCTTGCATTTGGACATACACAATTGATTGAATGGCTGGGGGATGAACTAAAGACTGTACTTCCCCTACCTTACTTATGCTCATTGGCAGTGATTTATTTTTTTTGCTAGAAAGGAAAAGGAAGAATGGAGGGAAGGAGGGAAGGAGGGAGGGAGGGAGGGAGGGAGAAAGGGAGGGAGGGAGGGAGGGAGGGCTCAGCCGAGCACTTTCACAAGGGTTGTGTTGCAGAAGTCCTAACCACCACAGTGGTCTGCCTTGGAATGTCACTTGATGGTAATTAGTTTTCTTTTTTCAGCCAGGGACCCCTTTAGCATTGCAGTATCTGTCCCTTTCAAATCCTCCCTGAGCACTGCTTTGTAAGTAATTGTAATCAATCATTGCCTATGGGCAAACCCTTCTTAATAATGAGCTCATCATCCCCTCAGGTGGAAATACAGCAGCACAATTAATATTGGGGGATGAAAATAAATGACTGTTTTCTGAATAATGAGCCTGGAGTTCTGCTTCAGAGCTCAAAATGCAGCACAAGACCAAATTTTAATTCTTTTCATGAGAACTAACAGACTTTGCTTCAGACCCACTACACTTCATTAAAACTGGTAAGAGCCTGCAAAGCAGCGAAGACTATTGCAGCTGTGGCTCTCTGAGAGAAGGAAAGAATCCTCTGCTTGTTCAAGCGTGACACAGTGAGTTTGAAATGGAGTCCCTCCATCCGGATACATTAGGGTTCAATGCATTGATTTCCTCACATGCACCATGACCCACTCTCAGCTGGAAGCAAGGCCGCTCCTGATGCAGCCCAGACCTGTATGTGCTTCGATGGTGAGGAACTGTGTGACCTGAGGTGGGGGCTGAGGCACAGAGAAGAAAGGAGGATGAACGTCCTCCAAATTCAAGTGTGCACCCAGGACCGACCACAGTCTGAGCAGGCCATCCACACTTTGTCTAGTCAAGATGCGGAGGAAGAAGGGGCAGAGACAGGACAGGAGGCCTGTGGACATGCAGAGGTGGTGGACTTTTGCTCTGTCCCTGGACTAGGGATTGTTCTGAGAATTCTTTTTCTAGCTTTTCACACTATGTTAGATTAATGTCTTAGGGCTTCTACTTCTGTGATAAACACCATGACCAAAAGAATCTTAGGCATGCACACTCAGGGAAGTCAGGGCAAGAACTCAAGGCAGGAACCTGGCAGCAAAAACTGAAGCAAAGGCCACTCAGGAAATACTTCTTACTGGGTAGCTCATCCTGTTTTGTATATACACACACACACACACACACACACACACATCCCACCCCTACCTACCCACTACCCAGCAGAGACAGCTAGGCCTCAGCCTGACTCAGCTCGGCTCAGCAGGAGGGACCAGCAGGAACATCAGGAGAAGTTCTTGGCTGTGTCTCTCTTAGCAAAGCGAAGACCAGCAAAGAAGACTCAAGACCGAGAGTTGTACAGCCAGCTCCACAAGCAAGCCAAGCTCAGCCTCCATCACTGTCTATGGAGTCCTTGTTATACCCTCCAAACATCCTATGTTCTCCATGGGTTTGGCCTTAGCACATGTGTCTGTCTCAGCTGACATTACTCTGCCAATGAGCCCAAGTCCACAGAAACAGCAAAAACACCATTGTACACCCCCAGAAGGTTTTTGGTGCATTTCTTTCTTTGGAATCCCAACAAATACAGCTCAACTATACAATGTAAGGTGGGCCAATACGTGGGTGTTGTTAGCAAAGAATCCATCATCACGTGTTCTTTCATGTGCTTGCTTTAGCAGAACATCCTTTCATCCTTGTCTGCTTCAGCAAAATGTTCCTTCACGAGTCTGCCTTAGTTAGCCTTTCAGTCCACTTCAGCAAAACCCTCCTTCACATGTTTGCCCCAGCAAAGCACCATCCAACACAACTGACTTTCCAAAGGACCCTTAAGTTTTCACTTCAGCCCACTATTGTGTAGCAGTTCCCACCCAGATTAAAACATTCCATTGGGTTGGTTTAAACAGGAAGGCAAACTCAAAATAGCTTTAGGAAGTTCCTGAAACTAACAGGCTTCTCTGTGCTCTTTCCCAAGAGTAAAAAGGGCAGGCTTCTCGGACAAGCCAAGCTGCAAAGAGGACTCTGAGACCAGTCTAGCTGCCTGGAGGAAGTTTAGGCCAACTGAGGCACTGGGAAGGACACTCTCCAACCTATTGATCCACCTGCAGATTCCAAGCTTTTATGAGTGTTTACCCATACTTGGATGGGCCTTGGAGATGAAGCTGTGTTTGGGTCATTTCTTCTCCAATAAGTGAACCCTCACCTATACTCCTATTCGTGAGATGAATAAAACTCACTGGTTGCCCAAGTTGGACTTTAGTGGTATCTGTACTTTGGTCGGTCGTGAGTTCCCTATCTGGGGTGAGTAGAAGTATGTGTTGCATCTCCTCAGGGAATGTTTTGTCACACAGCACAGGAATCGGCATGTGGTCTTTGGAGAAAGGTCATGTGTTCTGTCACTAATGAGCTGTGTGACCTTGGGCCAGTCAGCCTCTCTGAGCTTCAACTTCTTTGTGAACAATAATAATGCTCTAGTATTGCTGAGAGAGAAAATTATTTAGTAAAGGGACTAGTCATTTTTACCATCAATAACACCGTTCCCTACTTGGTCATTGTTTCCCAAGTGCAAGAGTTTATGTCTTTATCTTCTAGGGCTCAGCACTTAGGATGTTCTCCCTTCTGGTCTACTGGATGGTTTTCCAGTGGCAGCTGCTGGTGAGGGGATAGCTGATCCTCTTGGGGCAATAACTGGGCCTAGAGAAAGCTGAGGTCCAACAGCGATATAGACTGTAACTCCCTATTAGAACCAATCTATTCTGAGTTCAGGAAGAAGCCTTCTGTATGAATGGTTAAGATAATAAGCACTTCTGGAGAAGACGGTGTGATTACTTTGTGTGTTCCTTTAGAAGCGTGGTTCTGCTGGGAAAGTGTTTTCTAGGAAAGCTCCTAAAGAGCCCACACTTAAGCACTTAGCACAGGCCGATGAAATGTGGCTGCTGGTCTCCTTGCCAGCCTTGTCCATCTGCACTGCCTTCCCTGGGCTCCAGGGCTGGGGTTCCTCATGGGGCCTTTCTATACCCACGCTGTGCTTACGGATGCTGTCTGTTCTTGGGGCTCAGACATCTACAGACACTCCTGAGAGAGGGCTTTTCTGTGCAAATAGCCAACTTCCAGTAGTAAGTCTGTGGCTGTGTAAGGGGAAGAAGCTACATGACTTCTCAGGCTCCCTTCCAGCCCTTTGAATACAACAACAAAAAAATCCCGGGGTGGGAGAAAAGAAAGAAGGAAGACCACAGGGAGAGGAGAGAAGCCAAGCATGGCGGGCTCGCATCTGTAATCCTAGCACTCGGAGGACTGAAGCACAAGGGCTGCCAGGAGTTCAAGGCCATCGGAGTTGCGTAGACTTTCGGAGAGAGGGGCGAGGGGCGAGGGGCGAGGGAGGGACAGAGCAAGGGTACAGGGAGGACAAAGAAGAGAAGAGAAACTCAATAACACTGCTCCCTTTTAAATTAGCATAGCTAGGCAGTGGAGAGGTAGCTGCTGACTCGGAAATAGTTCAGACAGCAATATGTCCACCGGCTCATTAGAAATGGCATTGAGTCCAAAAATGACTACAATCCAATGATATAAATACAGCATTCAGCTGGCTTTCTCAAGGAGTGAGACTGGCTTGCCTCTGACATAGTAGCCTTCAGGACCAAAGAGGGAAGCGTTGTGTGGCATGGTAGCAAAAACACAGCTAAGGAGAAAGCCTGGTTATGAAACAAGAAGGACAAGCAGAAATACCTAGCAGGAGTTTAGACATCTGGGCTCTCATCCAGGATCTGCTACTAACTAATGTGTGACCTTGGGTGACTCAATGCATTTATTTGGACTGATTTTTTTTTTAAATATGAAGAATGACCACCAGCTTTACTGGTTTTTTGGTTGGTTTTTGTTGTTGTTGTTGTTGTTTGTTTGTTTGTTTTATTCGAGACAGGGTTTCTCTGTGTAGCCCTGGCTGTCCTGGAACTCACTCTATAGACCAGGCTGGCCTCGAACTCAGAAATCCGCCTGCCTCTGCCTCCAGAGTGCTGGGATTACAGGCGTGCGCCACCACGCCCAGCTCCCATCAGCTTTACTAATATAACTTCCTAAAGCATATAAGTATGTACAGGTGAAATTTCAAAGAGAATATACTATATCTGTTGTATAATGTTCAACTGTCTTTGAACATTAGACTTCTGACCATGTTAGTCCGTATCCATCAATGTCTAGAGATATCCAAGTGAGTTACACATCAGTTCTTTCAAAAGTGTTTCCTACTATGAAAACTCTTCTACTGCCCTAGGAAGATGCATACATCCTAGCTGTGCCATCGAATTCAGACAATGATTTCTAAGAGTAATTTGATCATATGGTTATTTAATAAGCATGTTTAGTACCATCTGTGCCCTCTGCATGGTCTAAAGATAGTAACAATAAGACCACTGCACTTAAGAAACCCACACCAGATGACAGCCCAGTAAATCAGCATCAGCAACATCTTGGAGCCTGTCCCAGGAGCTGACCTGCACATGCATATGAGCATTCATATGATTTCTTCAGTGGAGACTGCTAGTCCAGGCTGGGCAAACCTGAAATAGCAAACTTCCTTATTTCAGTCAAGTTTGCAATGGCTAGCTTGAAATCATGGCTAAAATAATAACCCATATCCTCTGTCCAGGGGGGCAGTGACATTGTAAAGCAGAATTTCTACCAAAAGTCTTTAAAGACAAGGCCTGTGATCCACAAGAGCTTTGGAGAGGGTGCTAAGCTCTCCCTCTGTGGTAGGCCCATCCACTGCGTTCCACAGCCTGAGATGCAGAGACAGGGGGTGATGCCTGGAGCCCCGTGTTTGGAATGCGTCAGGGTAGATGTTCATGTTCACATCTCTCTGATTCCCCAGGCATATTTATTATCAATCTCCTGGTCTCTGTATATTGCAAAAGCCCAGATGTTTTAACTTCAGGGGTACCTAAGAGGCCAGTTAGGTTTTGATCATCACACTCTGCACAAGGAAGAAAATGTGTGGATATAAGCATCGGAAACATTATACAGGAGGGTTATTTTTCTTTTCTTTCAATGCCTTCAACCTCAGCCTTTAAGTCACTAACCTGGTGTGTGCCTGTATGTGCCCGCGGTGGTGGTCGGAGGGGCTTCTTGGTTTTCCTTTCCTAGGCTGGATGAGAATGGGTGATCAGGAATGACTGAAACCTGTCAGTGGGGTATTGTGGTAGTAGTGACCCCAATTCTCAGTGCTTCTGGTTTGCAGGCATCTCAGCAACCTGTGCACAAGAAATTTATACCAAGTCTTCTAGGGAACTAGAAGAAAGATATTTGAAGGAGAAAGATCTCTCCAATACAAAACTGCAAGAGCTATGCAGTCCCTGGGAGAAAATTTATTCTTAGGGGAAGAATAATTCTGGCATAGCAAGCTGGGCTTAGCAACAGGCCTTAAGGATCAAAAGGAGTAATGAGCCTTGGTTCGGCACAGAGGCTGTTATTTGAACCCATCCTGGCCCAATTATCTCGGTGTCGTATGCTAGCCCTAGAGAGAAGAATGAATAAGCCTGGAAAAGCAGTACCACCAACACTGAAACACGCAGAGTCCAAGCACGTCCCCTGCAGAACAAGACTTCTCCCCTAAAGAGCACAACTCCAGAAGGCACCACTTCCTTCAGTACAGTGCTTTGCACTGTGACTCAGGCACTGCCTACAGCAGAGCATTGGAGTCTCAGTATAATCAGCCTGGAGGGGTGGGCATCAGGAACAGGGTATACAAGGACACCTTGTCACAGTGAGCGCAGTCTCAGAGGACTCTCAAATACTTCTGAAAGCCTCAGCAGGGCCTCAAGAATACCAACAGTGCGGGGCTGTGGAACAGGGGGCAAAGACAGAGTCCCATGAGACAATAAAATGCCATACTGGGGACAGAATTGCCACAGTGGTCCCTAAAGCCTGGGGACAGTTGGCCTACTCCTCTGTAGAAATGAATTCAGGAGTGGCAAATCTTATCCTCATTTCTTTTTCTGGTATATTCCTGAGACTTTGTTTGCATAGAGTCGTAAAAGATGGTCCTATGATGTCCATCAGTCCTGACCACTGGTGGCTAGTTCAGAACTTTGCCTTGTAATGATGTTATCTCTTTTTCCTGTGTTACATCCCTGCCCTTTCCCCTGGGCCTTACTACATGCCCTGAAAGAGACATAAATTCTTACCTCTAGTCTGCTTCCTTCCTTCCTTCCTTCCCTCCTTTCTTTCTCTCTCTCTTTCTTAAATTATTCTATTTTCTTTGAGAATTTCATATATGTGTATATACATATAGATAGATAGAGATATAGTCTATTATTTCCACTCCTTCCTTTTCTCCTCTGATTCTTTTCATGTCCCCCTACTCACACTTGAATTCATCACTTCTTTAATTTTTATAGCTGCACACACACACACACACACACACACACACACATTCAACCTACTGGGTCTATTTAGTGTTGCTTTTGTGTACCATCTCTGCTTTTTGAATAAATAAAGCTAAGAAAAGCTAGTGTCACAGAGGGAAAATAGTGAAATATATAACAATAAAAAAAAAAAACCCACCCCTCTATACAGGGAACATAAGTCAAAGGTTAAGATAAAGCCAGGCCTGGAGGTACATAGCTGTATTCCCAGAGCTTTAGAGTGGTAGAATCAAAAGAATCATGAGTTCAAGGTTCTCCTAAGCTACATCCATTGGCAAAATAACTAAAGGCAGGAAAAGAACAAAGGAAGGGCAGGTTAAAAACATTGTTAAAACCAGGTGTGATAACACATGCTGTAATCCTTCACTGGATAAGCTGGGACAGAAGGATTCAACACTAACCTAGAATAAATAACCAAGATGCTATAACCAGTAAATTAGTAACAATACTAAAAATCCATTTTAAATTGTTATAGGATATTCCCAGTGGAATTTCAGAAATCCTTTATCTAGAATCCAAAAGACGCAAGCAGTAATGTCAGGATTTGAGATAGTCCAGGTTAGCCTTGTAAAGATGCTCTCTAAGGCCCCTGCAGAAATCCTTCATCATCTCTGCTTCCCCCTAAGTGCTTATATTCTCACTGTGTCTCTCCTGTACTCCTGCCCTTTTAACTACGTGGTATTGCAAGTGGTCATTTAAATTGATTTGCAGTTGAGCATTAATGACTAATGGAATTTAATCTGGTATTTCTCCAAGAATCCCAAGTGGACACTTAAAATATTTAAAATAACCCCTAATTCAAAAGACCAAGTATCTGTTAGTGAATTTTCTGGCATCAAATGTAGGCTAGTAGATGCAGATTTGAAGGTCCCCTTTAAAAATCATTATATAGGGGTTGGGGATTTAGCTCAGTGGTAGTGCGGTGCCTAGCAAGCACAAGGCCCTGGGTTCGGTCCTCAGCCCTGTTTAAAAAAAAAAAAAATCATTATATATACAGTTACCACTCTTCATTTACATTTAGATCATGGCCAAGTCATGTATTTCTATATCCTTGCCAGAAAAAGGAACTTGAGAAAGAAATTCAGTATTCATCACTGCTTTTGCCCCCTACCCACCATCTGGTTTAAAAACCTAATAAAGTTAGTTTAAATAAAAACTATTGTGCCTCCTATGTGGATCTTTTTCAATGATAGTTAGCTTACTATATTTTCCTTGTCAGTTATCTGTCCAGAATTCACCATTTAAAAAAGAAAAAATCTGTATCAGAAGAAATCAGAAGAAATTGCGCGCACCGGCACTCTTCCCTTTAAGCACCCCCATGGTTTGATTTTCTTCTTAACTAGTCAACACGTCAGAACAAGGAAAAGCATTCAAAAACTGCTACCTAATTGTTCGTTATTTGGGAAAGGACGCGCAGGACAAGGAGTTCCATGGCTGTTCCCTGTTGTTCCTTCTCTTCCAGGTAGGCAGCCGAGCCTGCTCCCTGGGAAGTGCAGTCCTGACTAGACAGCCTTCTAGTGAGGGCGAAGCGGACAGAGTTCACCAAAGTAGCCTATGGTAGCTTCCTCCTGCAGTCCATCCAGCACGGAACATTTAAGCGTTCAGCTCAGTTTGCCTCATCATTTTGCTTGTAAGGACAAAGGTGTTTGAAGCTATAAGGACAAAGTCCTTTGAAAGTTCAGCTCAGCCCAACACAAGCTGTCTGTATTCCTGACCCTCACTGATAGCCTTTGGGGCTAAAAAATTGCTGCTGTCTCTTTTCTAATGCCTGACCTGTCTGACAAAGTACTAGCCGCTGGGACTTGGTCCCGCCTGCTGCTCTACTTCCTGCCACCGAGTGCTGCGCTGCACGTGAATTTCTTTATTTTGCATAGAATGGCTTTGTCTCTCTGCCAGAGTCTAAATTCTGGGAGGACAAGAGGCCTGCTTTCTAAATATTCTACCCTTAGTGCTTGGGGCTTGGCATCCTATGCGGTGAGACGCCTGTAAAAATCAGGAAGTCTCATATCTTCTCTTATTTCAGCATCGCGTGTGTAGATGACTGCTCGGTCTGTTGAGTCCCTCACGCTGGCCCTGAGGACTGCTGCAGCTCCCCTCGGGGTGGGAGGGGGGGTGTGCACGGCAGTTTGGATCATCCAGGAGGTTTTTCTTTTCCAGCAAGAACCCAGGCTGTTGCTGTGAACACCGACTTAGAGACGGGGCTGTGCTGTGTCCGAGCCAGAATTCAGCAAGGCTCTGTCTCTCTTGGTTTCCACAGATCCAGGATTTTCCTTTTAACACCCTCTTGCACTGAGCCCTTTCTCTGACTTCTCAAACAGAAGGATTAAAGCTGAAGAGGCATGGGACTGAGTTTATGGGATTGACAGATCTGATCTGGGGACTGTAGGCTGTTACAGGGCTTCCTCTACTCTGGTTCCAGCGGTTCTACAGACCCAGGTCCCTTACAGCCCTGGGACACTCTACAGAGATATATGAAAGCCAATAAACCTTCCTCTGGGAAGTATGTCACTGGAGTTAGCAGAACATTGGGTGCCCAGCACTCAGGTAATTCATTAACCAATACTCATGAACTCTCAGCTTCCAGGAGGCTCTAGTCTCTTCTGAGAATGTAGGCCATGACAACACTTGTGACACCTTACACGTGACACCATGGGGATTTTGCTAAATAAGTACATTGATGTCCTTAAAAAAAACAAAAGGAGATTCAAATAATAGTTGAATATGCTTTCCTCTCCTCTGAATTTCTCTAGAGAAATTTTCTGCTCATCTAAATTTTACGTGATGGAAAAAAGTGTCTGCAGATGCCCTGGAAATATAGACAACAGTGTCACTGTAGCCTGATAGTGACAGAAGCTAGGTCTTAGGCTGCATTCCTACCTGAGCTGGGTCTCATTCCAGAACCCTCAGGCCTCCAAGGTGACCTTTCTTTTTAATCCTTAAGCCATAGAGATAGTTCGGGAGTTTCAGTAAAAAACAGCCTAGACAAAATCGTGAGTATCTTGTCATCAAAGCTCAGTCCAGAAATCTAAGACTCTCAGCTCAAAGCCAATCACCTGGAGAGGAGTGAGTCGCAGAGTTTCTCCTTTTTGAATTTCTGCTTGCTCTGTTATCTATGAGTCCAGCAGCAGCACTGTTCAGAAGGGTCTGCCCAGGGCTGATGCAGAAAACAAACCTGGGAAATGCATGTTGCCCACCCTGGAGAGCAGAGATGGGGGCTGCTTTGCCGTGACCTCGACGAAGAACATTCGATCTTTGGGTGTCCTTTAGTTGTCTCCCAAAGGACGCAGTCGCTTTGGATCTCCAGCATTCCCTTTGTGTGGTGACACGTGGAGCTCTAAAAGACTGACAGCACCTCAGATAGGCCTTTGGGTTGCCAGATCAGACCCCACAGCCTTGCGTGTCCATCAGGATGTCTATGCACTGCAGCCTGCCTGGAGAAAGCTTGCTATTTGGTTGCCAGATCCAACAGATAGAGCCCCTCCTCCATTGCACCCTAGCTTTCACATCCAAGCTTGTTATCAGTCCCACAGCCCCTTTCATGGTGTTCCCAGAGCAGATTAGACAACATCAGTCTCAGACAGCCAGAAGGAAGAATCTCATCTCATCCCATCTCGGTAGAGCTAGCCAGTCCCAGGAATAGAGCAGTGTCTCTGTAATGCAAAGACAGGGAGGCTGTTTCCATTCAGCCATTCCTTCAAGGACATCAAGTGGGTAACAGGAGGCAAAACAGTTCATCGAGTCTTTCTTCTTTATTGCTTGTGATCTTAATTAGCAGATTTTAGGAAGCACTACACTAACCTCTGTCTGTATGTGACATTTCATTTGATTCTACACCAGAGAAGGAAAACAGAGGTGCCAAAGGCGTAGTTAGCTTTCGCAGCATCACAGACAAGAATGGTATAGAATGGAGGCTTGAGGTCTGGCATCTTGGCTCCAGAACCCTCCTGGGGTCAGACTACTTCTTAATAAGGAGAGAAGGCATTTCCCAGAAACTCCTAAGAAGATTCTTACCTTATGGCTCATTGTTTAAATGTAAGTCACATGATTTCCCTGGCTGTAATACAAGTTCAGCTTTATGGAATTGACCTTAAGGCTGTAAAGGTCAGCTCAGTAGTCAACTAACAGTCTGTCCCAGGTACAGGAAAAACAATGGCCTTTGTTACAGGGGGAAAGTCTGAGGCACCCGGAGCTCCTAGGTGGAAGTCCAGGTCAGTGGTTGTTTGGCTTGCTGCCAGTGGGAGAAGAGGCCTAGTGTTTGCTCATAGCCAGCCAGAAATAGTGAAACTACCAGTAGCCTATCTTCCAGCCAGTGGGTCAGTGTCTGAGCAGGAGCAAGTCTTATTAAATTATTCATTCTGAGCTAATGGGGGAGGAAATCAGATACAACAGGTGTGGCTCTGCCTGCTTGCTGAATGGCTTAAACCAAGCTTTTAGATGCTTGCTGCCTCCAGGAAAAGCAGCAGGCAGAAAGTCAACAGTATTTTAAGCTAATTACTGAAATGCTGCAACACCTGTCAAATAGGGACATTTTGTTCTGTTGTCAGTGGTCACAGGATAGAACAATGGGAAGGAAAAGCAGTATTAAATAGGCAATTTGCTGTTTACACATTCAGAAAGGAAAAAAAAAAACCTTCTCAGATGCATGGTCACATTCCAAGCATTATTCTACCTTCTTAGAAGCTCAGGTAGAATTTCATTTTTACAAGCTCAAAGAGACTCCTCTATTGCAACATTAGAGAGGAAACGCATTAAACTTGAAGCCTATTGCTGTGATGTGCTAGAATAGATGGTGCTGTTTCCGCTTTAAACCAACTCGCACCAAGCCAATGTTAGCCATAGAGTTGATTTGCAAATGGCACAAGGGACAGAGAGGAAGAGGTGGGTACACAGAGGAGCCCAGCCTGTGTCATGTCTGAGAGGAGAAGCTGAATGATGCTCTGTCCTTCTGTGGTGACGTATTTGACTGCAGCGGAGTACTTTAATGAAGTGCAATGTGCTTTTCAAACAGTAGGTCGTCATGTTTTTGCTGTTTTATAAATCGTTTAATTCAAACCCCCTCTTTTGGAGCTTGTTGTATTAGCACTAAAAGCTTAGAATGCTGTATAATGAGTGAGTTTGATTTGCCACTATCCATTCAGAAGATAACCAAAGGTGCAGCAAAGACATTTAGTAACTGGGAAACACTGAAAGCTCGAAGAACATGTGTTCTCAGTCTCCCAGAGACTCAGTTTTCTTATCTGTAAAATAGAAAACTTGATTCCATGATTCGTAAAGCCTGTGTGTGATCCCTAGAGCCTTTGAAGTTCTGAAGTTCCAAAGGTCTGTGATTGTGTATACCCCAAGTCAGGATCTAAGAATATCTCCCATCATAAAAATCAGTCACAAAGCCGGGTTCCGTGGTGCACACCATTAATCTCAGCACTTAAGGCAGCAGCAGGTGGGTCTCTAAGTTCAAGGCCAACCTTGTTCCATGTTTCAGGAAGCCATGTTTCTAAGCATGTTTCAGGAAGGCCAGAGCTACACAGAGAAACCGTGTCTTGAAAAACCAAATTAATAATAATAAGTCACAAAGTGACATGCTTGCCTATGAATGCTTGAGTAAGCTGAGAGCATTCCGTGAGAAGGAAAACTCAAAAGAATGGGCTGTTTGAAGGAGAAATGCTTTCTGTGGCTGTGTGTTTGTTTTGTTTTCACCCATCAGTGTTTCCTGTATCCACACTGACAAATAAGGCTAATAAGTGAGGCTGTCTGGAGCCCTGGGTGTGCAGAGGGCTTTCTCCTGCATTATGCCGTATGAATGGAAGGCTAATGAAATTGTGCATGTCTCAGTCTTCACTTCACAGGTAATTTTGTCAGGCAGATGAGACTGTCCTACCTCTAATTTGGGATTCTATTAAATTAAATGCATTGTAAAGGAAGGGCCTTTTTATTTGGCTATTCTGTCATATTTAATAGCAAGATGGCATGCTAAATGCCTTTGCCCATTGATTCTTTCCAGAGTCTCCTGCATCCTAGCAATTTGCTATAAGTCCACATTTTGTACACAAAAGAAAAATAGCGAATTTCCTTGAGTCAAAATTTCTTTTTAAAACATTTACATTTATTTATTTGTTTGTTGGTTGGTTTATTGGGAGCAGGCAGGGCATGGCAACAGCTACAAGAAATCTCTTCTCTCCTTCCATCTTTTGGGATCTGGGACTGAGCTCAGCTTATAAGGCCAGTGCAATAGCTTGTTTCCCTGCTGAGCCATCTTAATGTGAATCAGGACTTTCCTTTTGGGGCCCTATGGCTTGGCTCATCTTGTGTAAAGAGAGAAAGCTGAAGGGTTTCAGTCTACCTGTTATCCTGTCTCTTACTCACTTGTTACTGTTGGGATTCTACCAGTGTGAACACTGTGCAGTTCAGTTTGCACAGCTGTCCCCTGCCTTGCTCTCACCTGCTAAATCTCAGGGGTACCCCTAGGTGCACTGGGTCGGCATTCAGACTGGGCCCACACATATTTCCAAGGGCCAATTTGTCTGAAAGAGTGCAACATGGGCATGCTCCTCCAGAAAGAGGAGAACTAGAATTTAGCTTTCAAAAGCCTGGAGATGAGGCTAGGGAAGTCCCTTAGTGGTAGAACTCTTGCTTAGCAAGTCTAGGACCTTAGTGCTCAAGCACTATCACCACCGTATCACCACCGCCACCGCCACCGCCACCGTCACCACCATCAATAACACCATGACCATCCACCACCACCGCCACCATCAACAATACCACCTCCACCATTCATCATCACCACTATCACCAAGCCCCCAAAGGGTCTGTATATATATATGTGGAGATATGAAGCAAAGTGGCTTCAATCATTCCATCCATCTCTATCTAGCATACCTTGTCAACATCATTCTTTGCTGGATTGGTGACACTGGTGTAGCAGAGAGAAGGTGTAAGAGGGTACTTGAAAGTCACATGAAAAGTGCATGTTTTATACACGTCTCCTAGACCTTGGTCAAGGCTGGAACTTTTGATCATGCTGCTTTATAAAAAATGTAAACATTTTTCTCTTTCACATTTCTATGGAATAGGTTAAAAAAGGTCCACTATGAAATTTTCAAAAGAAAATACACTACAAGGACACACACAAAGGCAAATGAGTTGACTTTGCCCTCCTATCTAGACTGTTCTGTGGTATCAGGCTTTTGAATTCCAATAATTTAACATACAGGTACTGACTGGTGGATGCTAAGTAAGGCAGATACTCTCTTGTATTCTGGAAAAGTAAAACATGACTAAGGCATGTTCTCTGCCTTTGACGCTCACAGCTGTGCCTGGGATACTAACTGTGGACTATCTAGGACATAAAACAAACACCACAAAGGAGGTTTACTTACACACCGTGGGAATCTGGTAAGGGGTGTGTGGTTTCACCCTGGCACAGAGGGAAGGTGGTGATGGGATGCAGTCGGGAAGAGCACAGCAACGCTTCCGAAGGAAGAGAATAACTGAGTTGAGCCTCAAGGGATAAATGATCATCTGTCAAGTGGTAAAGGGCCAGAGACCAGCATGCCAACTGACAACTGCATATTCCAGGTCACAAAGGTGTGAGAAAATGGAGGTGGCCCCATGCTCTGGTTGGACATTGTGGAAGTGGGTAGAAGACGAGCTAAAGACAGCAAGTGGAAGCTGGAGTCTTATATCGTGTGTGGAACACAGGAGTAAAATGGTTGAATTTATAAGGAAACAAAAACTCTAGTGACCACACAGAACATGCCTGTAGGCCAAGCAACTTTAGCCAAGGAGCCCAGGCAAGAGATAATGAAATTCACATTTCACTTTAAACACTCATTTGTAAGATTTAGGAAGCCATGTGAATCCACAGCAAATTGAAGGCAGGTAGAATTTTTTAAGTGTTTTGCCCCACACTTCCTCTTCTGGATGAAGACTACAACCAGAGCTCCTTTCTGAATGTAGAGTACATTTGTTTCATAGCAGGTCATCTATGGCTCCGATCTGTGATGGGTGTTCTTTATTGAATGAATTCTACCTGTCAGTCAGCTCTCTTCAGGTATCCGAGTCAAGGACAGCTGGACACAACAGAGCTCATAGAAGAAAGCAAGAGACAAGGGAAAAGCAGATATGCAGCAGAAAAGAATGACACAGAGTCACAAGCTGCTCAGATTGCTTTTGATTTTATCTTGTATTTACTCATATTCTAAAATAGTTTGATTAGTAGAGATACTTGTGTCTCATAAGCTAAGAGAAATTAATAAATCACTGAATGAGATGGTGGCCTTGCTCCATAGTAACGAAAGAGCCTCATTTCCTGAGGGCTAATTATGCACCAGATGTAGTGACAGAGTTTCCTCAGTGAAATCTTATGTAAATCTTGTGACAACCCTATGACATGGATTGTTAAGGTCCCCCAAATTTACATGTAAGGAAGGGGGCTCAGAAAGGTAAAAGAATGTCCACGTTCATATGACTGGTGAATTACAAGCCACTGGGCTCCACAATGGCTTTCTGGAGATGTATGGCGTAGGGGGGGGGGGGAGGGGATGGCTAGGTGCACTCCCTTATTCTCCACCTTCAGAGAACACAGTTGTGGCTGGTTCTCTCTAGCTGGTTTGCTGCATTGCTAGTCCTTGCTCCCATAGAGAACCACCTGATTTTTTTTTTAACAGTGGAATTTGTGTTCCCCTTTGGAGTTTCACCTGAGGCAGAGTGCTAGCTACTTCCACACTCTCCCTTTTAGGCAGCATGATGCCAGTGACTTCAAGGCTCCCAAGAACAATCAGCCCACAATGTGGAAAAGCCCATACTTCTGAATCATGACATGGAAGAAAATGACTGCACAGATTGCCTCTACTGTTGTATTATATGAGTGGGGGGGAGCAATGAAGTTTGGGGGTGAATGAGAATGGCCTCATAGACTCATAGGTTTGAATATTTGGTCTTCCATTGAAACAGTTTGGGAAGGATTTGAAGGTATGGCCTTGTTGGATGAGGTGTGTCATTGGGGGTGAGCTTTGAGATATCAAAAGACTTGGCTCATTCACAGAGTCTCCCTCTCCCTCTCCCTCTTTTTCTCCTTCTTCCTACCTTGTGGCTGTGTCTCAAGATGTGAACTCAAGTGCCTTTCCTGCCGACATGCTGCCATGCTCCTGGCCACTGCCATCATGGACTCTAACCCTTTGAAACTCTGAGCCCCAAAATAAACACTTCCTTGGTCATGGTGTCTTATCACAACAATAAAAAACTATGACAGGGGTCCGTTAGTCCCCATAGTCTAATACAGCTGTGCTGCCTCTTTCTTCCCACCAAGGCTTAGAGCATTACAATTACCAGAAAAACAGCTTTATCTGCTGATGCTGTTATCCAAGAGTTACTAAAATACTGTGGGAGCTATCTCAGATGGTACTGCTTCCCCACATCGAGAGAGGCTTCCTCTTTTTATTCAGCATAACAGAAAAACCAGAAGGTGTCATAAACACAGAGCTGTGTTTGTAAACACATTATTCTTATGCTTTCCCCAAATCCTTGAAAACCTGCCAGGGGTGGAGAAGAATGAAAGCAGAACACCAAGCCTAGTAGCACCTCTCATCTGTCAGAGGTTCCTATTCTAGTCTAACTTATATTTAGATGTCATTTCCTTCTTTACACCTCTACCTGCTGAAGTGTAGCCACCTTTCGGTGTGAAACACAGCACCTGTTTAATGGGAATCACAAGAAATGACACAGATGTTTTCAATAGTAAACAAAAGAGTAACACACTTGGGAAGAGGCAGCGTGACTTGAGGCAGGGAAAGTTAGTCATTTGGAGTTTGTCTATATTGCTATCCAGCTGTAGATGATGCCATGGATGGAAGCAGCTGGGGTGGATCCCACCAGGACCCTCCAAGAGGGTAGATGGAAAGCTCTGTTGAATTAGCTCATATCTTCTGTTTGCCAAAGACCCTTGCATTTCTGGACTGACCATTCAGGAGAACCAGATGCAGCAGATACACCATGTTCAGGGTGCCTTCTCCCTATGTCATTAAAGAGATTGTGGTAGGTTGGCCCAGGGAGTGGTACTATTTGGAGATGTGGCCTTGCTGGAAGAAGTATGTCACTGTGGGCATGGGTTTAAGACCCTCCTCCTGACTACATGGGAGCCAATCTTCTCCTGGCATTAAAGGTGTGCACCACCATGCCTGAGCCGAAGCTTTTCATGCCCAGTGTGCTTCAAGATCCAGATCAAAAGCCTGTGTCTTCCAGCCTCAAGATCTGGATCACAGATCTCTAGATTGTAGTTCATTCCAGATTAAAAGTCCAAACGCTTTCTTGTTCAACTGCAAACACAGACAATAAGCTTAGCTGGGTGGGATCTTGCCCTGTAAAGCACTACTCCCTTATCTCCTTAAATACAAGATTCAGCTCCATTTCACTTCCTCATGCCCTTTTATTGCTTAAACCATACATTTTATATTTTTCCCTTTTCAGCTTGATCCTTTTCATTAAAATGCTCTTCATAGGACTAAACCAGAGTACAAAGTCTCTGAAGGGCTCTTTTGAGACTTCCTTTGCCAATGCAATTAATATAAATCTCTTTATGTTAGCCTTAGGTAGACTCTTCAGACAAGCAAAAAGCAGCCATATTCTTAACCAAAATTCCACAAAAAACAGTTTCTATGCCACATACTGAAATTCTTCTTCACTAAAAGCTCTTGGGCCGGGTCTGTACAGTTCAAATAACCCTCAGCAACAAAGTCTTCCCACTTAAAGCATCCACCAACTTTCCAAATCCAAGGTCCAAAAATCCATATTCCTCCAAACAATGGTCAGGCCTATCACAGCAATACCTAGTCCCTGGTACCAGCTTCTGTCTTAGGATTTTACTGCTGTGAACAGACATCATGACCAAGGCAACTCTTATAAGAACAACATTTAATTTGGGCTGGCTTACAGGTTCAGAGGTTCAGTCCATTATCATCAAGGCAGGAGCATGGCAGCATCCAGGAAGGCATGGCGCAGGAGAAGCTGAGAGTTTTACATCTTCATCTGAAGGCCCCTAGGAGATGACTGGCTCCCGTATAGTTAAGAGGAGGATCTTAAAGCTCACACCCACGGTGACACACTTCCTCCAAAAAAGGCCACACCTTCAAATAAAGCCATTTGGCCAAGCATTCAAACCATCACAAAAACAATATGAGGTAAACACGGTAGCGTGGTGCAGACTTCAGTGCAGAGAATGCAGATGGGATTTGAGTATACTATTTTGTAACACTGAACAACAGTGTATGGCCCATTGAGAGACAGGATGTTTGTCTCTCATTCTCGAATTGATGCTGGTAATCATTAGATGGTTTTAGAAAACCATTTAATGTTTGGGCCTCAGTTTCTTTACTAGGCTCAAAATGGGCCCCTGAAGTGATCCATTATCTCCCAAGGTATATTCAACAGTACAATAGGTTATACAGAACGGTAGCAGATACAACAGAGAAGAAGGTCACATTAGAAAAGCAGATGGAGATAGAAAACTGTTACAAATCCATGTCCCAATGAATGTACCAATTTTTATAATGTCTATTGCATACAAACCTTACTTTGAGAAATACCTCACAGAACTAGATTTTCTTATACTAATTTTTATTGTGCACCGATTATTTTTAATCTGTTAGGCTTTATGTTAAGAATTTCTTGGGTTTCTTTTTATTCGCTTATATATTAATGAAGATTTGCTGGGTTATGATACGAGTCTCAGGTTGTTCTTGTCATTGGACAGAACATCCATGAAAAGATAAAATTTCCTTATTTTAACCTGGGTGGAATAGAAAGAAGAAAAACCCAAGCAACAAATAAGACAGGGCTTATTTTTATTAAGCCCATTCTATAAACAATGAGACTGGGGCGGGGGGTGGGGGGGGGGAAACTTACTGAATCATACAGGTAGAAATGCTGGAGCTGAACTCTGCCTGCATTTAAGATGTTTCAAGCTGCATGTGCCTATCATCCCAGGAGGCAGAGACAAGGAAGGTCACTTGACCCTAGAAGTTGGAGACTGGCTTGGGAAACATAGTAAGGCACATCTCCCCCTTCCCCATCTTTACAATTACATCATGAACAGAATCGAGCTAACCAGTATCCCAGGGCTCCTTACTTGTCTTATGACAGGCCCATGTGAAAACCAGTGCTTGGAGCCAACATAGTCTGTTCTAGTCTCTCTTCCACAATGTTGAATTTAAATGCCTCCACATCAGCAGCCTCGGACTGCTGTACCAAATAGTCTGAAGAAAAGACTTCCTGGTTCTAATGAGACAGGTAGCTGCAAAAGGTGTCACCCACACCAAGTGGAGACTCGGAAGTGGAGTGACTCAGAGAGTGTACGGTTGCAGACACTTGTCAATTGTGCCTCTCAGCAATCCTGGGTAGACTTACACCATTACTGTCTCTTTATCATAATAATTAAATTTCCCCTCTGTAAGTAGTAGACGATGCCAGTGGAAGTTCTTGCAACATTAATACTCTGAGGAGAGACCAGTCAGTGATAAGCTGATTTTAAAAAGCGTAATTTTATCTTGAAGTTCTTTGAAGAAAGAAATTCTAAGTTTCAACTTTGATGATCCTGTGGTCTATGATATCACTCTCAGAAACAATAATGTGGGGAAGGAAGATTATACTTTCTTTATATATAATATTAAAATGGTCAGGATTGTTGAATGCTAGAAAGTAAAACTATCCTTTGAAAGTCTGCACTATTTATATGTAGATAGTGATTTCTGAAATACTTGGCCTTTTTTCTTTTTTTCATAAAAAAAATGTTCTCCCATATTACATCCTGACTGTAGCTTCTTCCCCTCTCTTAGCCTCCCCCCTTCCCCAAACCCATCCCTCCTCTCCCTTTCCTCAAAAGGAACAGGCCTCTGAGGGACATCAATCAAACTTGGCATAACAAGCTACAATAAGGCCACATACACAATCACATCAAGGCTGGACAAGGCAACCTGGTAGGCCCCCTCCTCAGCAGGATTCCCTGAGTTCTGCCTAACAATGTTTGCCTGTGGTATTCTGCATCTGCCCCCATCTATTGCTGGATGATGTCTCTCTGGTCTCTTTGATGACAGTTATGTTGGAATCCAGTCCAGGGACTCTGCAGACAGAACAGACTATGTTGAGGGATTTGTGGCTGGGTTAGTGTCCCAGTCCCTCCGCTTGAGGCCTTGTCTGGTTACAGAAGATGGTCCCATGTCCCTCATTACTAAGAGGTTCTGCTAGGGTTACTCTCTTAGATTCCAGGAGTTTCCAATGCACTAGGTTTCCACCTCACCTCCGGAATGCACCCCACCCCCAATTCCAGTCACTTCTTCAAGTGTTCCCCTTCCCCATCGAATCCCTCCTGTTCCCAACCCCATGTCCCAAGTCAAAATCTATTCTGTTTCCCATCCCCAGGAGATTCTTGTGTCCACTCCAAGCCTTCTCTGCTGCTTAGTGTCTCTGGGTCTCTGAACTATAGCATGGTTGTCTTTTTCTTCACAGCTAATATCCACTTATAAGTGATTACCTACTGTGTTTATCTTTCTGGGTCTGAGTTACCCAACTCAGGAGGATTATTTTCTAACCCCCCTTTTAAACTCAGTCTAGACTCAGTCTGACAATAAAACTTCCTGGCCAAAGTAAACGCAGGAGAGTCATGATTTGTAAATCTCCACAGATGAAGACCACACACACACACACACACACACACACACATTATTTTTCCTTCATTCCCAGCGATTGTCATTAAGCTTGTTTACATGAATTTGGAACAAAGGGGAACATTAGCTTATTAACAATTTACCATATAATTTTAAAAAATATTTTCAATAATCATAACTTAAAATCTCTTACACAGTTGCAATTTGAGACTGCCATAATGATCTTGGTATTTATCTTCCTACTTCATTGTATATATTTTGTTGATACGTGATATATATACCATTTATATGTCATGCATATATGGTATTATCACACACACACACACACACACACACACACACAAAATCAGGATTCTGAGCACTTTTTCTCAAACATTTGTAATTCTTTACTGAAAATAATTTGCTATGCTATATATTCTGATGACAGTTTCCCGGATCGCCTATTGGAATCCCCCACCTCTCCACTCATCCAATGCTATACCACCTTTCTCTCTTTCTCTTTAGAAAATGAACAGGCCAGAAAATAATTTTTAAAAAATAAAAAGAAAAGCAGGATAAACCCCCACACACATATACACAAGACCAACAATGACAAAAGCCAAAACAAAACGTAAAAACACAGAATTGGAAATGATAATATATAAGCAAAATACCAGAGAAATAAAAACAAACAAGTGAACGAAGAATCTACAAAAATGCCACAAAGCTCATTTTTTGTTGTTCATTGACTACTGAGCACGGTGCCTATTCTTAAGTGTGGCTTATATATCTAGTGATACTACAACGAAGAAAATTAAATTTCCTTTGCCAATGGTTTTTAGTTGAGGCCAGCTTCTTAGCTAAGTATAGGAAATCATATCCATTTGCGCCTCTCAGTGCTAGGACCCATTTGGCTTGGACCTGTGCAGGCCCTGTACATACTGCCACATTCTCTGGTGAGTTCATATGTGTGTCAGTTAATCTTTTCTCGGTATCTCATCCTTTCTGGATCCTACAAGCTTTTGCCTCTCCTTCCACACCATTTGTCTGAGCCCTGAGGTGATGAGTTTGGTGAAGACATGCCATTTAGGACTAAATATTCCAAGGTCTCTTACTCTCTACACATTGTCCACTTGTGGGTCTCTGTATTAGTTTCCATTTACTGAAAGAGGAAGCTTCTCTGATGGTGGTTCAGTGAGACACTGATCTATGGGTATAGCAGAATGTTGTTAGGAGTCATGCATTGTTTTGTATTTGCTTTTCCTCTAGGCCCACGACCTATGTAATCACAGATTCTTAGCTATGAAATATCAGGCATGGGTTCCATCTCATGTAGTGGGTCTTGAGTCCAATCAGATAATGATTGGTTACTCTCACAACATTTGTGCCACTATTACCCTAGTAATTATCATGCAGGCTAATCAACAGTATAGATTTCTAGGTGTATGGCTGGGTTGATGGATACTTTTCTCCTTTGGTATTGTACTGGCTGGTTTTGTGTGTCAACTTGACCCAAGTTGGAGTTATCACAGAGAAAGGAGCTTCAGGTGAAGAAATGCCTCCATGAGATCCAACCATAAGGCATTTTCTCAATTAGTGATCAAGGGTGGGAGGGCACATTGTGAGTGGTGCCATTCCTGGGTCGGTAGTCCTGCATTCTATAAGAAAACAAGCTGAGAAAGCCAGGGGAAACAAGCCAATAAGTAACATCCCTCCATGGCCTCTTAATCAGCTCCTGCTTCCTGACCTGCTTGAGTTCCAGTCCTGACTTCCTTTTGTGATGAAGAGCATAAACTGAATAAACCCTTTCCTCCTCAGCTTGCTTCTTGGTCATGGTGTTTGTGCAAGAATAGAAACCCTGACTAAGACAGGTACTGTGCAGAGTAGCTTCCAGTACCGTCAACACTAGTCAGTAGGGGTGACACTCTAATGAGGCACCAGCTTGACTTCCCCCTTCAATGAGATATGTAAGTATTGTCTTCAACAGTAGGGCATTACCACTGGCTTGTGGAACAGAACTAATAGCCTTGGCAGTAGCCTGAAATATTTGGATGTCTCCATGCTGCGACCCCTTTAGCTAGCAATTTAATTAGATGTAGCCAATTCCAGCTCTGGAGATTTCACTTGGTAGAAAAAGACGTTTAGTTGTGACTGTTGTTGTCTTTGACTACTTCACGGGTTCTTTTTTCCTCCACTCTTCTCTACCCTTTTTCTTCTACCCTTTCAACTCTCTAATAGATAGGCAGAAGAAAAGGACAGAGGGGAAGGGAAAGAGTTCTCTGAATAAAGTCAGGGATGGGAAAGGGGGAAACGTTTTCAGTAGACTACTTTCTCTTGGTGAGGGGTGAGATCCTTGGGCCAAGTTTGATCTTCACCATTGGGATATCTAATTTCTTCTTCTTGTTACTTCTTCTTTGCACACAATTACTTAGAAACCATGACCAAAAGCAACCAATCAAAAACCCACTCTGCCTTTCAGAATCCTAACATTTATATATCCTCCAAAAAGTCCCCAGAATTCCAAACATCACTCTTTTCTAGTTATTTTGAAATATACTATTAATTGTTGTTGACTATAGTTACAGTATTATGTGAGGAAGACCAGGACTACTTCCTGCTATCTAACTGAACTTTGGTACCTATTACATATCCTGTCTCAGTAACCCACATCTCCACTCTGGCTGTGGCTCCACTCTCTTCTATGAGATTGATGTTTTTAGAGCCCACAGATGAAAATATTCAGTATTTTCCTTCTGTACCTGGATTAATTTATTCAGAACCATTCTTGCTTTGTTTTGGGTTTGTTTGTTTTTTTTTCCGAGACAGAGTTTCTCTGTATAGCCCTGGCTGTCCTGGAACTCACTCTGTAGACCAGGCTGGCCTCAAACTCAGAAATCTGCCTGCCTCTGCCTCCCAGAGTGCTGGGATTATAGGCGTGCGCCACCACTGCCCAGCTATTCAGCACCCATCTTGTTGCTACAGATAACAGAACTTCATACTTCTCTGGTTGAATAGTATCTAACCCATCTATCTGTGTGTGTGTGTGTGTGTGTGTGTGTGTGTGTGTGTCACATTTCTTAATTTTTTTTATCTATCAGTGAGTACCTTGGTCTATTACATATCATGGTTATTGTGAATAGTGCTAAATTAAGTTATTTTTCTGATAAAATGGTTTTGTTTCCTTCAGATATTTACACAGTACTAGAATGGTTTCCATGTGGCAGTTCTATTTTTTATTTTACGCCACCTCCACACTGTTTTCCATAGTTGAGTACACAAATTTACATTTTCATTAATAGTCTGTATGTATTTTGTATCTTTGCCAATACTTACAATCTATTCTTATTAAATAAAATAATAGCTCTCTCTATTTGGTTGGCATTTCCTAGGTGATATGATGCTGATAATTTTTCAATACTTTTTGACTACTTGAACATCTTTATATTTGTTCTTTGTCATCGTCTTTAATTAGGCAGAGTCAGGGACTATGTACCTTAAATATCTGAGACACAGAGAAAGTAACTTACATGTCGGAGACGTCTCTGTGAAGATGTTGAAAGACTGTAATGTTTCTGTGACTCTCCTCTCACCCTCTGACACAGATCTCAAATCAGTTTCTTGTCTCCCTGTAATCTGTACCCAAACATTTTTAATAGCCTAGAGTTCAACAAATATGGAGTAATTACACAATATTCAAGTAGATGATCAAGAGACTATATCTTCTGTTCTAAATAGGAAAGTTAATAGCAGGTGACTGCAAAAAGGAAATTGCAGGATGTGTGCATAGTGAGATAGAAAACCACACTGGAAAGCATGGGCCATCTTGTTTGGTCTTTGAAATTACTGATTCAAGATTCCTAGGCCCTTGTTAAGATGAAGGGAGAAAAATTTGAAGCTGTCATTCTCTTCTGGACCACGAGCATTTGCTATCCAAGGATCTTTGCATAGACATACAAAGTCACAAGGAAGGGGATGGGCATTGGCAGAGGAAGCATCCACCTGTCCTGTTTCAATTCAGTCAGGTCCAGGACTTCACTTTAGTAATGATTGGAAAGGGGGAATGTCTGATGCTTTCTCTTTTAGAGGATATCTGGTCTACCTGGGCATCTTATGCTAGATTCTTTTCTGCCTCATTACTACAAAGCTATCAAAATCATCCTCCCCACTCCCAGGGTGGAAAGAAAAAAAAAACACACATTCAGTCTGAGGCAGCCTACTTTATCATCAAGATAGCCAAAATAAGCACTTCCCATTCAAAAAATGGGTGCCATTAAGAGAACTACCTGTGATAGATATAAATGGCTAATTTTCTCCTTCATCAATTTATCTGACTCATTGGGAGTTCCGTCCATGTAATTAGGAGGCCTTTGGAACATACAGTGAGAGCTTTTAGTTCAGTGTGTGTGACAGATACAATCTTAGTGAGCCACAGTGTTAAGGAAGGAAGGTCTCAGAGTATAGTCGGTACTTGAGAAGACCTTAGGATACCAGTGAAAACTGCCACATGTTGCCAAGCAACAAATTCCTTATGAAAAGAGGATTCAGACCTAGAAAGAACTCCCCTTTATACAAACTGCTCTCTTGCTATACAAGGGCACAGAAGCCCCTTTAGAAGTCTACCATATTTTCCCCTTACTGCCACTCCACTATGATGTGGTTGACTCTGGTGGCCTTGCTGTGACCCCTTGTTTACAGGTCACATTGGTTACATGCTGTTTGACTGCTTCTCTGAGCTTGGTACAAAGGCAGTGCTGGGCATGGGTCCAGTTGAAGAGCTTGGCCTTCATCATTATCTTTGAACCAAAGCACAATGTGAGCTTTGTCTCTGTTATTATGCCAGTAGTCTGCTCTAATCAAATTTAACATTCCTGTCCTTCCATTCATTCTCCACAGCTATCATTCTTTTGCTGCTTTCTTACCTACTTCTTTGGGGGGAAAAATAGTTTCTGTCAATATTTCAAAGGCAAAGCTAGAAATGACCTGGATTGCAAAAGACTTGTCTCAATAGATTTACTATAAAACAGTTCATATTGTTGTAACAAAACATTAACAGTTGATTTAAATTTGGAATCTATACCTTGTCTTACTTGAAAAGCAATGAGTGAGAGATTGAGAGAACATCAGATGATCAGCTATGAAAGAACAATCAAATACACAAATACACACACACACACACACACACACACACGCACACGCACACGCACACGCGCACACACACACACACCCTCTAGAGTCTCTCCAAAATGAAAGCAGTTCATATCCCTTTTCAGAATAGCATAACTACAACTGTCATTTTCTCTCAGTCAAGCCTTCCAAGTGCTTGGCATACTGAGATGAATAAAATACTCTCTGAAAAAGAACAAATTATTTCTGAGCAAGAAAGGAAAGATGTCCATTGCATATCTCGTAAGGCCAAATACTAGGACAGTAAGAACACTGAGTAACTTGGGGATTTGCTTTGAAGGCTGGGCAGGAAACATGGGAGAGGGAATAGAGCTGGTTATAAAGGAGTTTTTCTCTCTGAGAAATGAGGGTGGTGGAGAAAGAAGTGCCCCAGTGCATTTTGACTTTAGAACTAAAACCTTTGTCTCAGTTCAATTCAGTTCTACTAGTGAACATTAAAACACAAAGGAAGCTGATTGTGACCCAGTATCTAGTTAACTCATCCTCAAATGACTTACATGTCTTGCCCAACTTCATTCTATTTCGTGATAAAGCCAAATGCCTGCACGGATATAATTCCTCCTCCAAGTCTCAGATTCCTCATCTACAAGATGAGAACATTTATGATATGTGAAGTGCTTAGTTAAAGTCTGCCATGCAAGAATACTAACTAATATTAACTAAATAGCACTAACTGTATTACTGTGCTTCCCAGATTCTGCTTAAAGCCTGTGCAAGTAGTGCTGAGGTCAAGGTGATCTTGTGATTAATGTAGGCTGTTTTAGAAAGTTATGTTTCCTGGCCACTCAAGACTCACTAAATATGAATGTTGAGGTGGCTGGGGACTAACCTTTCGGAAAGTTTTCTAGGTGGTCCTGACAATAAGCACAAGGGTTAGAAACAACTATTTGTGTTCACTGCTGTTCAAACTTTTATTTTCTTAGTTTTTGGATGAGAACATGGAATCACTTCCAAGTGTTTCAGTCCTTCAAGCGTAGGTGTTAGCATGAAAATTGGGGGTGAAGAGAGAGCTACTGAACATACGCTGAGATCCTAGGGAGTTATAAATATACATCTGTGCCCCGAAGAAAGGGATGGGGAAGGGATGGCAGAACTGGGCAATGGGGTATTCCGTCATTGGTAGAAACGATTAATTATGCCTAGTTTTGCACATACATTTGCATGCCTCCTAATATAACATATGCAAATCCATCTTTAATAGCATGACTTGTTTGCCAATGTTGAATACTAACTGTAAATAATTTCTATTTTCTGTAGTGTTTAGGAAACTTCAATATGGCATTTGCTGGCAGATCATTTCTATCTTCTGGATTTAGCAATGTATTAAGTAATCATCACAAAAACATTTTCACTTACTACTAACAAAAGAACTCAAGACAACAATTTGTGGTTGCCTGTTAACAAGAATAGGTAAGGCACAAATAATTTAAATTTGTGAAAAATGTAATAGATGGTCTAGTTTCCAGTTTTCCTTTTTCTGTCTATGGGTTTTGTTTATTGTTTTGGGGTTTTTTTGGTTGCTAATATAGAGCAACACTGATCACTAAAAGTTTTACCTCCTATTTTAAGATCCTCTTTACCTTTCCTGATCATTTCATCAATGGCTAACAAAAGATAAACAGTAAAATGAAGACATAATAATCAATGGTCAGTGCCTTGAATTGCTGGTCCCTAAACTCTTACCTGTCATCCTCAGCTGCCAGGCCAGTATGTAAGAACTTCATAACTCTTGTTTAACATGAAGAACAAATGCCTCACCTCTAAAGGTTCTGACATTGTATATGTAAGGGTAGACCAGGAATCTGCATTTGTAACAATCCCACCATGCTCCCAACTAGACTTTCGATTTCAATATTGATAATCCTCAAGGTATACACATAGAAATACTGCCCTAATTATATCAGGACCCTGAAAATCAATGAAATTCTAGGGTCAGCATTATGACCTGCAAGTTAGTTAGAAATGCAGAATTAAAGGACCCATCTCAGGTCTGTTACTTTGAATCTGCACATTCAAGTTTCAAAAGGACTGGATATTTTCTTTCTTCTTTATATCTAGTAATCACACATACACACACACACACACACACACACACACACACACACACACACACCTGCAACTTTCCAGTCTTAAATACCTGGCATTGCTTAGACCAATGATTTTCATGACGTGTCCCTAGACAGTATGAGTTGGGAACTCTGGGCAGGGTCCAGCACTATATGTTTCAGCACACTCCTTTCCAGATGATTCTGCTGCATGCACTGAAAATTGCTGACAAAGCTAATGTTTGGGTTTGCTCTTTAAAACCAAGATGACTGAAATACTTCATAGATTCTAATGGCATACCAAGCCAACATCAGCAGCTATGAGATCATACAGACCCCTGCTTCCCATTGCCAGTTCCCAGATTCAGTCATCTTTGCAATTTCTTGATCTCCTATTTCATGATGGGAGAGGTTGTCCTTGTAGCAACTGAAGAAAGGCTAGGCTCCTAGACTAATGTGGGCACCTGTCTTATGTAATGATATCAACAGATGAGTTTCAGATAAAAAGTAACTTCATGGTCTGAAACATCAGAGGAGGTTACAAGTTTCCTTACTTTCTGAGAGGGGCCTCAATGGCATGGCGTGAGTGAAAACTCCAAGGTTGGATGTTTCTCAGAAGAAAGCCCTTGAGCAATGACTCACAGTGCAGTGTGATAAAAAAGCAGGGGACGCATGACTGGGACACTGAACAAGCCAATGCCCACTGAGTTTCACTCTTGCTTGAATTCGCTGATAGTTCATTCTACTCAAATCCCACCCCAAACTAGAGCTCTGTGGTAGAGCATCTCACTTCTTTCTCTCTCCCCTCTCCAAGCCATCTCTCTGCTCTTTGCCCATTGCTCACTCCTCACTGTCGGTTTCTTCTTCCTGTGTCTGTTTGTCATACTCTGTGTCCCTCAGAATCTTTATCCTCCCCTTTTATCCAAATATCTTCTTTTCTTTGCATATTCAGTTATCTTTATTGTGTACTTTTATGAAAAATTGTAAGTATCCATTTATTGACTTACTTTTAACTTTGTTTTTTTGTTTTATTCACTTCACATCCTGCTCACTGCTCCTCCTCTCAGGCACTCCTCACAATCCTTTCCTCCCTCTCCCCTTCTCCTCTGAGCAGGTACCCTCCTCCGACCCCTGCCACAAGTACCTGGCATGTCAAGTTTCTGCAAGGATAGGCGCATCATCCTCTCCCATTGAGGCCGGCTGGAAGAACATAGCCCATGGACAGGCAACTGCTTTTGTGATAGATAGCCCCTACTCCAGTTGTTTGGGACCCACTTGAAAACCAAGCTGCACATCTGCCAAATATCTTTGTGGTGGGTTCTAGGTCCAGCCCATGTTTGCTCTTTGGTTGATGGTTCAGACTCTGACTGCTCCAAGGATACAGGGTAATTGACTCTGCTGGTCTTCCTGTGGAGTTCCTATCTCCCCCTAAAATCTTCCTTAGGAGTCCCCAAGCTCCATCCACTGTTTGGCTGTGGGTATCTGCAGCTGCTGGGTGTAAGCCTCTCAGAGGACAACATGCTAGACTACTGTCTGCAAGCATAATAGAGCATCGTTAATAGTGTGAGGGGTTGGTGCTTGCTCATGGGACAGCTCTCAGGTGGGCCTGTTATTGGTTGTCCATCCCCACAGTCTCTGCTCCATCCACTGTCCCTGCATTTCTTATAGATAGGATAAATTTGGGATCCAAAGTTTTGTAGGTGAGTTAGTATTCCTATCATTCCACTGGGGTTCTTGCCTGGTTACATGAAATGGCTTCTTCAGATTCCATATCCCAGTGCTGTGAGTCATAGCTCCAGTCACCCCTATTGATTCTTGGATGTCTTCCCTATCCCAAGTCTCTGTCACATCCTCAAAATGACCCCAACCTCCCCATGCCCACCAATTGCAGATTTCCATTCCCTCTCCTGCTCATCTGACTATCTTCCCTATCTCTTCCCACACCTGATCCTAAGCCTCACCCTCCATTCCCATCCCCTCTCCCACCCAGGTCCCTCCATCTGCCTCCTCTGATATTTTATCTACCCTTCTAAGTAAGATTCAAGCATCCTCACTTGGGCCTTCCTTCTTGTTTAGCTTCTTTGGGTCTTTAGGGTGTGGCATGGATATCCCATTAAAAACAAAGACAAGAGTTTTTCAGGCAAAAGGATGGAACTTGAAAATACCATCCTGAGTGAGGTAACCTGGACCCAAAAGGACATGCATGGCATGTACTCACTAATAAGTGGATATTAGCCATCCAGATATCTGTAATGAACATACCTCTTGGGGCTGCAGATGGGGTAAGCGTCTACATAGACCAAGCCAAGAGGCTGGCATAAGCTTTTGTTGGTACTATTGATTTTCTGATCCCCAAAAGCTCAGTGTTATTCCTCTACATCTCCCCTAAAACAATGAGTATTGGCTGCAGATTGCTCTCAAGCTAGTTCTCAATTGACCTGGAGTACTAGTATATCAAAATGTCAGCACAAACATTCAAAGCCAAGCAGATTTGCTGCAATAAGGAAAGGCTCTTAGTTAAGAAATCATCTAGAATCTGAAGTACAAGACCAGCGGAAGGCATTTTTAATAATTGTTAATGAATAAGAGTGAGGCTAACCCCGTATGCATGCACTTTAATCTTGTGCCTTGTTAAATTTCTGTTTTAATAATCGGGACCGATTATTTATTTATACTATGATTCCAGGATCTATCTGGGAATACTGAAAACATGAAATCAGGTTCATTTTGCTAATTTCATTTGTTGAAATGTGTATCTATCCACCCTTCTTTCTTTTAGAATGTTAATGAAGGTATGCTCTGGATTAACTTTCTTCTTCAAGTCTTTATGATCCTTTGGTTGGAAAAAATGAACCACTTGAATACTGAAAATATTTGGCAAATAAGCCCATCAAATAAATTTCACAAAATTTCTCATTGAATTATCTTGGATATAATTGTAAAGAGATTGAGCATGTGGAGAAGACATTTATCTCCTTGGAATTTTAAGTCCTTTCTGAATTATACTAAACAATGGAGTCAGAAGAGGAAAAAAATTGCCTCAGATCTAATTATCAAAAAGCAATTTATCTTGTATGAGCATCTCAATCATCATATCCCTGAAGCCACTTTCCCAGTTCCCTCCTGTCTGAGATATGGATTTTTGTGTGTGTTATCATTTTAAAAAGCCTCTTAGCATATGGTGGGGGTGGGGTAGTGATGCAGATTTACCAATTTTATGTCATTTCTTAGCAATATGCTTGCCTGCAGCAGAGTTAGTGGAGTGGTAGAAGCTTGGTCTGGTTTTATTGTGTGTGAGTCCCTTCCTGTCTGCATCGACTCAAGTGGCACAGAGCTGTTTATGTGATAGAGTTGGGGGGGAGTGTTCATTGGCCTCAGCTTCTTCCTCTCTTGCAGAGAGCTTTCAAATTGTAGGCACTCAAAATAAGTGGTATCATTAGTGGGTATAAAATGTCCTAAGGGTAGGGGAGGGATTTTGAGCTTCAGTATTCCATGAAGAGGGGCTAACATAGGGGCTCAGGTGTCCAAGGACATGTGGATCCAGTAGTAATGCTGCAAGGTGACCTTGGCTAAATCACTTGACTTTAACCACCTTTACAATTAGGCAAACACATTCATTTTATCTCTATTGCGATGCTTCAGGTTGCTAGGGCAATATTTGCCAGGCACATTGATGTTGTATTAGCAGAATTATTTTAGGGAAGGTTTTGCAGGAGAGTATTTCACATAGGCATTTCCACATCTAAGATCCTGTGTAATTGCATGTGTCACAGAAGACATCACCTCATAACTGAAGACATCATTGGCAGAATAATTATTTCTCTTTTTTAGAAGGTGAAAAATGGTCTGGCTCCTTAGAAATTTGATCTTTTGCAACTAAAGTTACAATTGCATATATAATTTAATCAGTTAGTATTTTAGAGCTTAGGTTCATGTTATTTTTCTCATCAAATGATGACTCACCAAGGCAAAACACAGTACTAATCTGAGTTTCTCCCATGCTGTCACTGTTAAATACTACTGGGCTTCCATATTTGGATTTACATATTAGAGAAGCACTCTTCCATAGAACATGGAGGGTATACTGGCTGGTTTTGTGTGTCAACTTGACTCAGGCTGGAGTTATCACAGTGAAAGGAGCTTCACTTGGGAAAGCACCTCCTTGAAATCCAACTGTGGGGCATTTTCTCAGTTGGTGATAAGGGGGGGAGGGCCCATCCTATTTGCTTACAATTAAAAATAATAAAATGGCATGATGGTGCATGCCTATATTCCTACTACTTGGGAGGCTGGGGCAGGAAGGTTGCAACAATTTGAGACTAGCCTGAGCTACAAAGTTAGACCATGTCTCAAGAAACACATAACTAAACCCAAGAAGCAAATGATAAAATGTAAAAAATTATGGGTGGTGTCATCTATGGGCTGGAAATCTTGGGTTATATAAGAGAGCAAGCTGAGCAGGCCAGAGGAAGCAAGCCAATAAGAAACATCCCTCCATGGCCTCTGCATCAGCTCTTTCCTGGCCTGTTTGAGTTCCAGTCCTGACTTCTTTTAGTGATGAACAGCAATGTGGAAAATGTAAGCTGAATAAACCCTTTCCTCACCAACTTGCTTCTTGGTCATGGTGCAGGAATAGAAACCCTGACTAAGACAGAAGGTAAAGGACATGGTCTGTATTGGTGCTGACCAACCATATGAAATATGGTTAGTGCAAATGAAAAAAAAAACATCATTTTAAACTTCGTTTTATCCTATTCGCTTACATTTAAAAATAATAAAATGGCATGATGGTGCATGACTATATTCCTACTACTTGGGAGGCTGGGGCAGGAAGGTTGCCACAATTTGAGACTAGCCTGAGCTACAAAGTTAGCTTGAGAAACACATAACTAAACCCAAGAAGCAAATGATAAAATGTAAATAACCATACATCTTAATTGATGATAAAATTAATCTTCATAGAATTATTAATGATCATCTAACTACAAAGGGATATATAAAGCAACACTGTTTTAGATCCAGAGTCTTAGGCTGAGTCTTGTTGGATAGAGAACAAGAGGGTGAAAAGAGAAGGGAAGATATACTTGGGTGAGGGAATCAGAGAGCAGGGAGCTAAAGGCAGGAAAAGCCTGGTGCTGTTACCGAGCAGTTAGGCAGTCCTCTCGGGGTGAACTGAAAGTCCCTATGACAGGCAAAGAGGTAAGACCGGGGTCAGGGAGGTTAATCAATGTTTCTAATATTACACAACTAACAAGCACCAAGCCAGACTTCGGGACTTTAGAAGACAGCTTTCGTTCAGACGCTGTGTTTCCCAACACCTCACTTGACCAAGATGGCTATAAATTTGGATGCTGGATTTACCCAACTTTAGTTGATGGCTAGCTGTGATCATCTCTAAATTGAGAGCTGAAAGGTGCATCATCCAAAAGGACCAGGATTGTGTAAGAAATTCTACAGAGCTCCTAGCAGTGCCTGGCTTGTAATAACAGTTCAGTTTGTGCCCAGGCTTATTAAGTCAGAGCTAGACTGGAGGAACAACATAGTAGGTGTTAATCAACCCCTCTTTTTAAGATGAGGACTGCTATGCTGAAACTCTTCTTTTTAAAAGTGGATATATTCTTTATTTACATTTCGAATATTATCCCCTTTCCCAGTTCCCCCTCCCTGATAGCCCCTATCCCATTCTCCCTCCTGCTACTTCTATGAGGGTATTCCTCCACCCACCCCACTCCTACCTCCCCACCCTCAATGCCCCTACATTGGGGCATCTATGGAGCCTTCATAGGACCAAGGACCTCTCCTCCTATTGATGCCTGACAAGGTAATCCTCTGCTACATACACAGATAGGGCTATGTGTACCCCTTGGCTGATGGCTTAGTCCCTGGGAGCTCTGGGGTGTCTGGTTGTATGATATTGTTGTTCTTCCTATGAGGTTGCAAATCCCCTCAGCTCCTATAGATAATTCTTTCTCTAACTCCTCCATTGGGGACCCTGCACTCAGTCCAATAGTTGACTGTGAGCATCTGCCTCTGTATTTGTAAGGCCCTGGCAGGGCCTCTCAGGAGACAGCCATATCAGGTTTTCCTTTCAGCAAGCATGTCTTGGCATCCACGATAGTGTCAGGGTTTGGTGACTGTATATGGGGTGAGTCCCCAGGTAGGACAGTCTCTGGATGGCCTTTCCTTAAGTCTCTATTCTACACTGTATCTACATATTTGCTCCTGTAAGTATTTCCCTTCTCAGAAGAGCCAAATCCCCCACACACTGGTCTTCCTTCTTCTTGAGCTTCATGTGGTCTGTGGATTATATCTTGGGTATTCCAAGCTCCTGGGTTAACATCCACTTATCAGTGAGTGCATACTATGTGTGTTCCTTTGTGACTGGGTTACCTCACTCAGGATGATACTCCTTAGTTCCATCTATTTGCCTAAGAATTTCATGAATTCATCATTCTTAATAGCTGAATAGCACTCCATTGTGTAAATACACCACATTTTCTGTACCCATTCCTCTGTTGAGGGACATCTGGGTTCTTTCCAGCTTCTGGCTATTATAAATAAGGCTGCTATGAACAGAGTGGAGCATGTGTCCTTATTACATGTAGGAGCATCTTCTGGGTATATGCCCAGGAGTGGTATAGCTGGGTCCTCAGGTAGTACTATGTCCAATTTTCTGAGGAGCCACCAAACTGATTTCCAGAGTGGTTGTACCAGCTTGCAATCCCACTAGCAATAAAGGAGAGTTCCTCTTTCTTCACATCCTTGCCAGCATCTGCTGTCACCTGAATTTTTTACTTTAGCCATTCTGACTGATGTGAGGTAGAATCTCAGGATTGTTTTGATTTGCATTTCCCTAATAACTAAGCGTGCTAAACATTTCTTTAGGTGCTTCTTGGCTATTTGATAGTCCTCAGTTGAAAATTCTTTGTTTAGTTCTGCACCCCATTTTTAATAGGGTTATCTGGTTCTCTGGAGTCCAACTTTTGAGTTCTTTGTATACATTGGATATTATCCCTCTATCAGATATAGGGTTGGTAAAGATCTTTTCCCAATCTGTTGGTTGCCATTTTGTCCTATTGACAATGTTCTTTGCCTTACAGAAGCTTTGCAATTTTATGAGGTCTCATTTGTCAATTCTTGATCTTAGAGCATAAGCCATTGGTGTTCTGTTCAGGAAAATTTCCCCAGTGCCCATGTGTTCAAGGATTTTCCCCACTTTCTCCTCTATAAGTTTCAGTGGATCTGGTTTTATTTGGAGGTTCTTGATTCACTTGGACTTGCATCCTGAAACTCTTACAGAGGATAAAGGGGGTGGGGGAAGGAGTGAAGACAAGTGGAAGAGACTGGAATCTAGAGGCCTCTGAGAAGCACTTGCACTCTTGACCAGGTCTATGAGCACACATGAACAGATAGACGCAACATGACTTTCTTTTCCTCTAAAAATCAAAAGCAATACACTCTGTGTTAGATAGAAGCCTGTCTTGCAAGCATCTAGGAGGAAGGTCTCAAAGCCCACCCCCTCAATGACACATTTCCTCCATCAAGGCCACACCTCCCAACTGTGCCACTCCCTATGGGCCAAAGATATTCAAACCACCACACAGGCTAATCAGGGATTATTTTTAAATCTCAGAAAGAGACCAGGAAGCAAATTTAATCTTCTGAAATACACATTAAGAAGATGATTGATGTTTGTATGTTGGTATACACCAGTCCAGTTTTCCCTGTTTTTATGTATGTGTGCCAGCTCACTCTATACGTACAGCAGGGACCTAGAGAGTGTTCATACTTTGGGGTTATTACTTTTGACACACAGTTACATGTTTGTCAAAATCTGCATTCATGGCTTTCTCTTCTGCCCCTCCCCAAGGTCTTAGTTCTAGCCCCAACAGTGGTAACCACTCACCTATTTTGCTGTGGTAGGGTTTAAAGGGAGGTCCACCAATAATTCTTTCCACCACCACCAACAGGGTTCCATTGCTCCACACATCAACTAGTACCAATCTGTAGTTCAAACTACTGTAATGAGTATGTAATTGTATGTAAGTATAGTTTTAATAAGCATTACCCTAATAACTAATGCTGTCGATACCCTCCATTTATCTCCAATCAGAGAACATCTCCCTCATGTTTTGTTCACCTGTACTTCTATTGTCTACTGCCATGTGTTTGCTAAGACCTTCAGTAGGATGCTAAGTGCAGTGGCAGTGCAGACATCCTTATCACATGTTTGCTTACAGGGAGGAGAATGCTTGTTCTTTCAGCATTTGATAAGACGCTGGCTGAAGGTCTAGTGTAGGTGCTCTTTATTGCCTGGAGACATTTTATTTATTCATTCATTTATTCATTGATTGGTCACTGAAAGCAGTGTGTACAAATATTGAGATGATCGTGTATTGATCCCAAAGTATGTGTATTGATAGATTTTCCAGTATTCAGCCAGTCTTGTATTCCTAGGATAAATCTTTGTCATGATATGCTATCTTACTATATGTGTTGTATTTGATTTGTTGTGTGTGCTTAAAGAAAATAATATAGTATTTTATATCTATACCAATTGGCAATTTTTTGAAAATTCATATTTTCTTAAATCTAGAAGAAATAGATGTTTATAATAAAAACTTGTGAGGCTGGAAAGATGGCTGAGTGGTTAAGAGCACTTGCAGTTCTTCCAGAGGACCTAAGCTTACAAGCACCTATATTGGGCAACTCACAACCACCTGTAACTCTGTTCCTGGGTATCTAATAAACTCTTCTGGTCCTTATAGGGACGCATACACACACACACACACACACACACACACACACACTTCAGCATATTTGCCTTTCTCTTTTCTATGTTTCCTTTGCTGGAGGATTAGACAGTTATGTGTATTTTATTTCAAGTTTACTAGATTCAAAATCTAGGCTGAGAGATGAGAGATTTCCAGCCCATGCAAACCAACTCCTCTAATTAGCTGATAAACCCTGAAAAAATATTTGCATCTTTAGCAGAATATGTAGGGGAAACTGCTCTATATTTAAAGGCCGTTATCAATAACAGAGGGAAAGGAGGTCTCTAGAATTCAGGTACTAGCTTCCTAGGAGTTTCTAATGCTGTGTCTCATAGCATTCTTAAACTAAAACAGAGAGCTTAGACATTTTTAAAGAACATTCTTCCCTTAACAAAATTTTCTGGTGATAGAGAGAGCAGCAGTAATCTTTTGTTAAATTTTATTTTCTAAAACGTTTAATTTTGAGACTTGTCTTCCCTAAACAAGTGAGCCTTTTCATTTTTTAATTAAAAAAATAAAAGATGATAAAAGTGAAAGCATTCTCTATTCCAGAAACACGAATAGTTTCTAGTTACCCACTTCAGACTTATTTTTAGAATTTTAAAAGTCTGGACACTCCCCTCCCCCAGTTTTGCTGTAGGAGATTCCAGCTGGTTACTCTTCACATCTTCATGAAGGCGTGCTCTGTTTTATATGTGGGACAGAGCTCAAGATAATGGCCAGTCTTACCCGAGGCCTCATGGCTACTAAACATTTTTTTCAGAGACTTTGTTTGCTCATTTGTTTGGGTTTTTTATCGGGATGGAGGGGGGAGGGGTGGAGGGTGGAGGGGCGGGAGCGCCTCTTTTCCCTGCCCTGAGTTAATATGATTCTAGGTCTCTCAAACATTTGTATGAGAGGATGAACTTGGATGTTTGCGTTGTTCCCCCTGTTTTATACTCTCCTCGCATAGACCACAGCTGAGAGGTTTAGAGAAAAGGCGCTTTGGGCAAGTGCAGAGCGGTATTGTCGTGTTGCTACTGGAGCTGACTGTGAGGGCCAAGAAAATAGGACAGAGAAAAAAGGAAGTGAAATAAGTCCCAGTGAAACCTTCTCCCTCAGAGGAAGGAAAGCAAACACTGAAATATTGCTTTTTCCTGGCTGCTTATTAAAGGGGAAATTTGCCTACGGCGCTGGGAGAGTCTTTTATCCATCGTTCGGTTGATGTGAAGCAGCCAGCCTGAGGTTTGTTTTTTGTATGCACACAGGCTCATTCTGCTACTCACAGTGAACTCCACTGACTGTGCGTGTAGAACAGTTCTCAACATCTCTGACTAGAAACGATGTCGATTTGCTTTAATCGGTCAATAATTTGAACCAGACCCAGTTCTCAGGAACAGCGCAACCGAGATGTTTTCTGCCAAGTCAGTCTATATTTGTGATATATCTAAGGTTGTTGCTTGCATGATGGTCTTGTTTTATTTGAATAATGGACTGACTCATTTAAAACAAAGTGCTTCTGGAGCATTTTGTGGAACTTAACATAGCTTTGTTACTTTTAGTGTTTATGTCAAAAGTACTGTAAATTAATCAACTTATATAAAACCTTCCAGTTTAGCGGTATAGAATTGTAATGCAAGGCAGTACCCCAACATTCTATTTTCATAAGTCCAAGGTCATTGGTCTAAATTACAATTATACAATTTCTGTTATTATTACTAGTGATTGGTATAATTTGACTAATTATTGCCAAAACAATAGAAGTTGGCTCCGACTCAAGCTGCAACAAATGGTTTTCTATTCCAGACGAACAAGGAAACAGTGTTTTTTTTTCTCTTGTCACTCACTGAGGCACTGTGATTAATCATAAATATTGTACTGGGGGAGCAGGCTTATAGAGAGCTTTCTTTATTTCCCAAGATCTTCTTTCTTGGTTGGGATAGAAGGCAACCCTCCAGAGAGAAATAAATGAGTGTGTTTAGAGAAACATCACTTTGACTGACTAATTGGAAGGATGGTGGAAGAAAATCCCACAGGAAATGGCTTGGAGCCTGTGACTTTTAGAGTCAATGCTTTTCTTAGGCAGAGCAAACATTCTTTCTAATGGCATAAAAATCCATTTAAATTGAAAGTGCCATCTGACAAACCTTCTAATGAGACCACAGGTTCGGGAGTAACCATTATCCAATAAGGAAATAATAAAATGTTTTATGAAATATAGGGTGGACTTGTAGACAATAAGAATGTGATTATTAATGGGGGTATTTTTTAAAAGACACTTGTAATTTTTTTTTTTGTAGGAACGATCTTTTATTGGGGGAGAGTTCATCAATGCTTCTTGGCCACCTCCTTCCTCATGGCTGCCAGCACTTTGCTCAGCTCCTCCCACTTTCTCTTGACCCGGCTATGCGTGCCTGCCCTCTTCTTGATGAACCTGAGTGCGAGCTTGTCCTTCATCACTGAGCAACTCCATGGTGCGCTGCTCGTAGGGCGCGAAGCCGCACACCTCCCGGATCATGTCCCACACGAACACGGTGTGCTTGGTGAGGCACCCACGACACCGACTGTGTCTCAGCTTTACTGCCGATCTTCTCACCTGGCGGCTCTTGTTGAGGCGGTCGGCCGTGGGGTAGCGCAGGACCATGGCTGCTGCTCTCCAATGGTGACCGGGACAGGAAGGGACACTTATATTTTTAGGAATTTTAGATATCACATGGTTTATTAAAATCTTTTTAACCTTGCTATGTTTCCCAGCAATTTCTCTGACAGTTTCCTTAAACTTCAACTAAATTGAAAGTTAAGAGATCTTGATCATTGTCACTGTGCCAAGGTGTGAGATATGTATGAGAGCAGATAATACAAAATAACAGTGGCCCTTGTGAGCTTAGGAGAACAAGTTCCTCTAGTTGGCTGCGCCCTTAAGATGCTCGGATTTGCATGAGTTTCTGGGAGTCCTTAGTGTCTCTGCTGGGACCCAAACCCCTTGATCCCCAAACACGAGAGATGAGCGTCCACTGCTAACAAGTTCATTCTGAGCCAAGCTTCCCAGTTACAGATGGTGATGCTTCTCGCAGGCACATCAAGGCAGTGATGTGCGTACAGATTCTGTCTCGTGGCCACTTCTTGTAAATTCCCCATTCCCCTCGACTCCTAACATTAAGACTTGGACTCACTTCGCGGAAACCATAACAGGGAAGGGAGGTGGCTCAAGTGTTTGTCATAAAAGCATGAGGATCAGAGTTCTGATCCCCAGAACTACATAAAGGGGGGTGAGGTAGCTTGTATCTGTAATTCTTGGGTGCTTATGACAAGAGAGGAGGCAGAGATAGGTGGGTGGATCCCTATAACGGGCTGTCCAGTTAGCTTAGCTCGTACTGTGATGGACAGCAGGAAGCCCTGACTCAAGCACAGGAGGACCAGTAAAGAGGAGACACACAGTCACAGGCACACACGTTTTAGAACGGAGCCACAGCCCTGCGCCACTGAGCTTTCATAAAGCTAAGGAAGTTCCCATTGAAAAAGAGCAGGTTGGATGTAGCATAGCTTTTGAGAGCAGCATTAATAGCGTGTCAGCCAAAGTATCAAGTGAAGTAAGTTGTCTTTAACACAGTACAGCATATCACAAGTTAATTGTACCTTTTTCAAATCTCTTTTAAATGTTTTATATTGCTGAATGTAGAGATGGCCACCTCATTTTCTTGACAGCTAATGACAACTTGGCAGGAGCTGGGATCACCACTATAGAGTCACCCTGGGAAAATAGAAAGGGATTTGATTTTGGAAGATAGCATATTGTGTGTGTGTGTGTGTGTGTGTGTGTGTACATATATACACATATATGAATACACATATACATACATAGACATACATATCATACTCCATAAACATGTCAGAAATGGAATACAGCTGCCTGGGTAAAATTCTGATTCTAACAGTATCAGCTATGAATCTGTTAATAAGTTGTTTAACTTTGGGAGAGCCTCATTTCTTTAACTGCAAAACAAAATATATAACTGCAATTGCTTCAAGGAATTGCTGTGAGAAATTATTTAGAATATAAAAGTCTGAACATATAGAAACAATTCAAAGAATTTTAAATTTATCCGTTAGTTACAAAAATAGATACATGTCACCAAATCTGTGACTCTGTGTCTGTGTCTGTGTGTGTGTGCGTGCTTGTGTGTGTCCTTCAGCATTAGTAGGATTTCCTGAAACTGTAATTACACCCAAGGTTGTTTAAGTGGCCCAATGCCTCTCAGAAATTAGATTATTAAATTCAATTTTTAGGCCAAGTTGCATCTCAATAATTCTGAAGTCATTATTGTAGAAGTTTGAAATCTATTCATCTTCTCTTTGTCTTGGTGGAGAAGGCTATGTCACTTCGCCAGCCCCTTTCAGGCTCAAAGAACTGTTTTATCCACCCGAGGAAGAGGGGGACCGTGGAGCCACAAGATGCTTCAGTTAGCACCCGTCTAGCCTGGTCCATTCATAGCTCAACTTCACATCTGAGTTCATGTCTTGAGTTGTTTATGGATTACAGGTTATGAGCTGAAATTCTCTTTTATAAGTCAGAAAATAAAATCCAGTTCTTGGCTTTCTAGGTCATAGAATTCTCAGATGCTATTAAAGATTAGTAGAGAGTATTTTAAAAAGTGTACTCTTGACCTAAAAAGCAATCTTTTCATTTTAACTTTTGAGCTTCTCTTATAAGTACACAGACTGAAGCAGTATTCTGTTGTTTAGCCAAAACCATCTTATATCTCTGGGATGCCGTGAAATCATAAACTGAAGTCAGAGTCAATTTATGAGCCCTCCAAATCTCGTGAAGGAAATAGCAAGGAAATGCTTAGAAAAAAGTGTATTTATCTCTATGAAATATGAAAAATAATTTCAGTGTGCTTCTCTAAGTGACTCTGTATGCTGTATATGCTGTGTAAGATTATGACTGCATTGAGTTGACTTTATATGGTGCTTTGGGGAATTGGCATAATTGAAAGCTCTGAAGATAAAACTAGCATCAATTGAGTCGAAAAGTTCCTTTTAAATAAGATCTGTTAAATTACCCTACAAAGTAGGGAGAAAATATTGCATTCTATCTAAATGTAGACTCCATATCTCCCTGAATGTTACTGGAAGTTGTGTAGTGCAGCTCACATACACCTTTGTTCATAGCTGGGTGAGTCGCTCCCTTAGTTTCTGATGATTCAGTTTTTCCACACAGTCATACGTTTTTTCCTCATCTCCTTCTTCAACCACATTCTCTTGTCAGATTGTTGAATTTGAAGGAGCACATTCATGCCTCCTAGGGAGGTGTTACTGAGCCTCAGAAAAAGGAATTGTTCAAGGCGAGTAAATGTGTGTGTGTGATTCTCTGAAAATGCAGTCGTTCATGATTTTTCTCATTGTGTTAAAACCACAGAGCTCTTCTTCCAGCAGTCTTCCTTCTCTGTTGCAAGCGTGATTCCATTTGTGTGACTCAGTTCACTTATTAAGTTCGTCTCCGTGGACACCCGCCATCCAATATGCCACACTGTGGGCATTTATCCAATTCGTAAATCAGCAATTATTAGCCTGTGTTTTTAATATCTAGGGACATGTTAATAGAAACGAAGGGCTTTCTTTGGTTCTCTAAAAGCTGACTCAAAGTAGCTTTCAATTTTAAGATGCCATTGAAAATAGAATGAATGATTGGACAATAACCTGATTTGTGAGATTTAATATACTATATGCTAGAAGTGCTCCTAGGCAGAGACACTGTTACCTGATTGAAGGAACTGGTTGCTAAGCAAACAACTGGATTGCCTCAATTATATAACTCAAGTTATAGCTGCTTCCATCTTTGGCTACCTATTCCCTTCTTCCAGAGCCATAATTTGCTATTATTGGTTAATAAAGAAACTAAATTCTGCTGTTTATATCTTACAACCAAAATGTTTAGACTCTGTGGATTCTTTTTTTAAAAAAAAAATTGACTTTATGCTGTCAAATAAAAGCATGGGTCTGGGATTTTAGAAATTCTTCATTTTATCTTAAGCACAAAGTAACAAAGAGCCATAAAATTTAAAAGGATTCTACGTGTTCTCTAGATTGTTAGCAACAGAGTGTTACCTAGAGCCAGACTTATTTCACCAGCGTTTTGTTTCCAGAGCATCTCTAAGACCTGACTCACATCTTAGAATGAAGTGTGGGAGAATGAAAGGAATGCTACTGAGGACTGGCCATTGGAGATAAGCTCTGTGGCACTCTTCCTCAACCTGTGAACTGCGGTGGCTTATGTTAACCATTGAGGTAGAGATTAAAGTCATGTCTGGTGTTATAAGTCTGTAATCCCAACACTAGACAAGTTGAGGCAAGAATATTATGAATTTAAACGTAGCCTTGGATATGTAGTGATGCCCCTCTTTTTAAAATAGTAGATTTTAGATCCCCTCCCCAGACTTAATAAATCTAGAACCTTAAGGATGGACACAGAAATGTGTATGGTAAACAGCTTTCTGGGTTGATTTTTACACACATTAAGGTTTATATCTATAGGCCAGTGATATGTTTTACTGGGATATTATTTACCTATCTTAAGATGGCATAAACATCATATAGCCACATTTGAGGAAGATCAAATGCTTTGCAATAGATTCTAAGGCATTCCTGAGGAGTCATGTGGCAAAACAGAACAACATCAGATCTGATTCACATACAGGCGCCACCACTTTTCTAGGTAGACCTAAGCAAGTTACAGAATACACTGGGGCTCCAGATTTTCTTTTGGAAAAGAGTAATAATGCTACTTGTGCAAAGTCGCTGAGAAACAATAGCTATACAATCCCTGGCAAGCATTGGGCCTGCGTTGTTGAAGGACACAGGGCTGTGAGTTACTGTCCTCGCTCACCTCACTGTGATACCCACATCTCCCCCTTCGCCTCCTCAAGTGGGAACATACTGAACTCTACGCTGCTTCAGACCTGGCTGCCCATTGTGACTTCTCTGTGTCCTTTGCTCTCCCTGCTTTCTGCTCTGACTTCCTGGCCATCCCACTGCTCATCAGTCTCCGTAATAGGAGGAGGACGAAAGGAAAAATATGAAATGCATTTCAAAACATCTCTTTTTCTCACATTTTACTTCTCGAAAAAGCTTAGTTTAAAGGAAAGCCTGAGTCACTGGCCAAAATATTTACTGAGTTTTCCAAGAGTTTCATCTACCCTTTAAAAGACAGTTTCTGTCCCAGCTCTGTGTAAGGACCACACAGTGGTAGCTCACTTGAAATAACCTCCTTTATTCATTTTTTTATTTTCTATATTCTTTCTTCACATTCCAAACGATCTCCCCTTTCCTGGTCCCCCCCTCCCCATAACTCCCATAAACCCTCTTCCCTCCCCCTGTTCCCCAATCAACCCCGTCCCACTTCTCTGTCCTGGTAATCCCCTACATTGCTGCATCAAACCTTTCCAGGACCAGGGCCCTCTCCTTCCTTCTTCTTGGGAATGATTTGATATGTGAATTGTATCTTGGGTATTCAGAGCTTCTGGGCTAATATCCACTTATCAGTGACTGCACTCCATGTGTGTTCTTTTGTGACTGGGTTACGTCACTCAGGGTGATATTTTCCAGTTCCAACCATTTGCTTAAGAATTTCATGAATTCATTGTTTTTAATTGCTGAGTAGTATTCCATTGTGTAAATATACCACATTTTCTGTATCCATTCCCCCATTGAGGGGCATCTGGGTTCTTTCCAGCTTCTGGCTATTATAAATAAGGCTGCTATGAACATAGTGGAGCATGTGTCCTTATTGCATGCTGGAATACCCTCACTTTAAAACAGAGCTTTTAATAAAATTGCATATGATTAAAAAGATATTTTAAATCTTGTTTCCTTCCCTGTATTTTAGGGAGACCAAGAAAATCTAGTTTAGAGGAACTCAAGATCTCAGGGAGAGCTGGGTCAGATTCATTCTGACCATGCCCTTCAGCAAGCTGACATGGATTTCTGCCTCGGGAAGAGCAGACTGTATGTGGACAGATTCCTAGAAGTCAGTATTCCTCTGTTTGGCCTCTAACCTAACGAGGAGATATCCACCCCGAGCTTGCACACGCACCCCAGTCTTGATGCTCGTTCGGAATGCCTCCACACTGGGTCTTTCTTTCCTAAAAGCTTTGTATGCGGGAGTTTGATCCTGGGTATCTGATGGTTGGGATTAAAGAGAACCTCACCACAGCTACAAGACAAGAAGCGTCAGGCGGAAACAAACCGCAACATCACACAAAGCTGAGTACAGCACGGGGGAAAGTGTATCCTAAGCACCTGGGTGTGTAGCACACACTGGCACATGCTGGTGGGCATGCAGGTTGGGGACTGGGCAGTCGTCTTTAATGGTTCATTGGTTCATTTCTTTTCCCCACTATGTTTTTCTTTTTCTTCTCTCTCTCTCTCTCTCTCTCTCTCTCTCTCTCTCTCTCTCTCCTTTGCCAGACCTGGCTCCTGTCCCTCAAGTGGCCTGGAGAGCTGGCTGTGGTTCCCGTGAGATCAATGGAATGGGGTGCTGGAATGGCGGCAAAGATTCATATTGAATAGTCATTCAATGCATACAGGTATGAATTAGAGATCAGGATTAAAGTATGTTTGTTGGAAGGAAGAGGAAAAGAGGGGAAAAATGAAGAGAAATCACAGGATAGTGGTTAGCCTGATTAAACAGGTCTGATGGAAAAAGGATGCTCTTTTCAGATCAAAGATGGATGGCCTGCTCTGTGTTGAATTGGGGGACTGAACCCAGAGCTATGTGTATTCTATGCACGTGCCCTAACACTGAGTTGTATCATCGTCCCTTTTCATTTTGAAATCAGGCACACTAAGATTTGTTTCTTTGTTTGTTTGTTTTGTTTTTGTTTTTGTTTTTGAGACAGGGTTTCTCTGTATAGCCTTAGCTGTCCTGGAACTCACTCTGTAGACCAGGCTGGCCTCAAACTCAGAAATCTGCCTGCCTCTGCCTCCCGAGTGCTGGGATTAAAGGAATATACCACCACTGCCTGACTAGATTTTTATTATTATTATTAATTAAAGGCATATAGGATTGCTGCTACTAGATCCTCCTGACCCGGTGTCAGATTTACACTTGACGATACCAGTACTGATAACTGACTGGATTGGGAAAATAATTATACAAATGATTACAAATAATAAGAATAATGAGGCTACCTGCTTATACAGTGCGTGTACCACGTGGGTTAGCTTTTCCAGTTTGTATAAGTTAGTGTGCATAGCATTGTGAAGCTTGGGAGAGCATGAGAAAACATATTGGGGTATTCAGCCACGGCGAGGAGATCTTGGGAAGAGGTCCTAAAGGCAGCAGAGTAGCCTGGTTCCTCTAAACAAGCATTGCCCATGCCCCTACACACACACACACACACACACACATACACACACACACACACACACACACACACTCACGCACGCATGAATCCCACTCAAATCATTTTGTGATGACCTTGTTCTTGGAGTTGGGTCACTGGATATAATTTCTACTTTACTGTCTTATGCAGACCATAGTTTCCTGAGTAGCTGCCAAAAGCACAAATACAAATGACACACATCTCTAGAAATTTCCCTTTGAGCAAGGAGCGTGGCACCACGCCAGCAAAGGTGAAATAGAAGGCATATTTTCCCAAGAAGCCCTGACCACGCCTACATTTTATGCATCTGCTTACTATATGACCTCTACTATATCATGTCTGCTTGTTGTTTTAACATTTGAGTTCTAGCTCTTGGCTTGCCTTCTTTAAGTGCAGGAAAGGCAAACTAGAGTGCATATAACCTGTAGCTTCCCCGTGTGTCCTCCTTGGAAAGTCATGGGCTGTGTGGGTCAGCAGATATGGACGGTTTAGACGCCAGCTCTGTTAGCAACCTTTTGCAGACCTTGGATAACTGTCTGAAAGATCAGTATTCTTCTCCTCCATAAACAAGAGAGAAGACTTCTCAGGATGTACTCAGTGTTGTGAACAGTACTACACATGAAATGTTTAGTGGGATAACATGGCTTATAAATGGTATGCACCCGTGTATCTTCCCCACTGCCTTGTTTTATTCACACTCTTAGCATCCTACACAATACAGCCAGCCGGAACAAACACCTGATCACCTCCAGACTGCAGTCTCAGGTTAGCTCCTTGGATCTCTCTCTTAGACTATAAAAACTATGTAGGCCAGTATGTTTTCTACATTGCAACAAACATGCATAATACACATACATGTGCACACACACACACATACACACACACACACACACACACACACACACACACACACCTTTTATCCTGCTCACTTCTTAGTTTTCTGTAGCCTATGGAATAATGCCTAAAGTCCTGGTTGAAGCATGCCAACCTTGCTCATTCAGTTGTAGGTTATTGATTTATTTTTCTTTAACCTTGCACGTCTTCTCATAGCTTCATGGCCTTGCAAGTATGTGTGTGTGTGTGTGTGTGTGTGTGTGTGTGTGCACGCGCGCGCGCGCCTAAAATACCCTTCCCCTCTTCCCCAAGTAAATATTCCTTATTTCTTCTTTCAAGCTAAATCCAAAATGTTATCTCCTTTGTAAAGCATCCCCGCACTGCCAGGAGCTAAGTGGGTCATCCACTTTTAGATCTTCCCAGCTTCCAGTTCTCTGCAATTCTAGCATAGCAGCAATATGTGCTCACTGAACTCCAAACATGTCCAGTAATGCAACTCTCTCAACTTGTGAGATTGAGTACTTTATGTGTACTAATCTTGTGTTCTTGTTCGGAGGATGAAGATGATATTCATACCTACCAGACACAGTAGTTTTAAATATTGGCTGAGACAATCTTTGTACAGAATATACGGCAGTACTATCGCTTGGTAACTATGGTCACAAGGCAGTAGTAACTCTGCTATCCGTCAGTAGCTACTTTGCAGTCTGTCATTGGTGGACTGTGTCTGTAGTGTCTATCCCCAAACCTAGAGCATAATAATTATTAATTTACATTTGTTGGAAGGAAAGACACATCAACTTCCATCTTTATTATCAAAAACAAGATGTTAAACTATACAATATATTTGGAAGTTTTATGAATTGTCCTTTCTGTTAACTTTTTGTTAGATCTTCAGTTTTGAAACCACAAAGTGCCAGTGTTGCCCAGCCCCACCCAGCTCCTAAGATCCTGAGTCCACTAGTTATAAGATCACAGTGCTGTCTTCTTATACCCAAATTTCAGAGTTCAGATTTTATGAACAGGCATCAGGTCTCACGGTGATGCCTTCCCCAGCTCCTTTCTTAAAAGGACCTTGCTTCCTAAAAGTGAGCTTTGGCAGTGTGTACCAAGATTTGGGATCCCATTCTAGAATAGGTAATAGCAAGTCAGTGTTTGGAGCCACGTTTATAATTCTAATCATTCTGCCGATTGTGTCTCGGGTGCCGTGGAATTCTTTCAGCACTTCACTGTGTCTTCCTGTTTCTAGCTTGAAACAGGTCAGAATTCCTACCATGGAAGGTGAAGGGTAAGTGTGAACCGTGTGGACGGTTACTCCAGCATTGCCTCCTGTGGCATCTGGTGTGTGGTAGATGTCCAACCAATGCCATTTCATTTCTCACCTGAATTTATTTACAACACTGTTTTATTCAGAGTCACCCGTTTACATACAAGTCTACCCTTCCGCAGTGCGCGCACACACAGGGCAGGCCTGAGTCACCTCAGCTTGGCCTCCTAACACTCTATAGCTTGACACAGAATGTAAACGCATTCAATTAGAATGTAAAAGCAGTCAGGCAGGAAAGACGAGAGATCGAAAAGAAAAAACAAATGGGAGGAAAGGAAGGAACCAAGGGCCAGGCAAGATTGCGCACCCAGGACCAAAATGCCTACAGTTCACAAGTCGATCTGGTTTAGTTACTTATGTCTTAGATATACTCTAATAGCTCTGAGAAATTACAGAATTAAACAAATAGATTTAATCCTTCTGAGTCGAGTGAAGAACTTAAATGTCCTTTTAGTTTTAAGTGAACAAGCACCGCTGAATAAAAATTGCTTGTCAAAAATTTGACAAAAGCAAGATAAGGCTGTGAATGTGATGGTCTGTGTCATTTATGTCTACAAAATGCAAGTCATGGCACAGTGTTTGGGACTCTACAGTACTGAAAAAAGTTTACAGTTTTCAATCTGATTATTCTGTGACCTCCTCAGTGATCCATCGCAGGTAAAATGCATGCATTTAATGCTTCTTAGTGATGTGCCTGACACGTAGGCCGAAACGATATGATCTCTGTAATATACAGTAGCAGTACTATGCATACCAATCAGAAGAACTGTGCTTTTGGACTACATAACCTGGAGTTTAAAAAAAATTGCTTTTTTGTATTAAGAAAAGAACAAGGAAGCTGCTGCTGTGGCCGTCTCAGCCTTCTTCAGGAGACCTCAGATAGCCGTTCTCCAGTGTCTGCTGCACGTCCTTTTGTTAAGTGTCTGCTTGAAGTTATTGTTCTTTTCTCTAATTAACAATTGATACATACTGGTTATATGTATTTAATTATTTTAAAAGCTTTCACTAATATTAAAGCAAAAGAATTACAAAATTCTTCTTCCTTCCCTGTGCCCCCAGATCCACCTACTTTTCTCTGTAGGCGTGTGTCTTCCAAGCCCTGGCCCACGTGCTACCTGCACAGGTACACAAGGATGCGAGAACAGATGCTTGCTCGTACGAATGTCTCCAGTGGTGTGCAATAGTAATCAGCATGGGGTTTTGGCACACATTCTTTGACTTAGAAGTCTCTCCAGGTCATTATGCAGAAGCAAAACTCATTCTTTTTTCTAGTTGAGTATCATTCCTTTATTTCTTGCATGACCCAACAGTTCCCCTTCCAGTAAGTTTGGTTTGCTGACAGTGAAGTGTGATGCTTGGTCTTGTGTTTTCATCCCTCCACAAGGTGATGCTCTCGTGGGACACTGAAGGGCAGAGGCATTCTGAGGGTCACCTGGAAGGGTCTGTCCCAACACTGAGTGACAGTCCTTTGTCATTCATCCTGTTTTCTGTAAGGTTGGGATTTACTCTGCCTTAACTGATCTTGGAGACATGGTGAGGTTCCTGTATAAAGAAACCTGAGTGTCTTAAACAGGAGAACACAGGCAACACTCTATCACTTCTGTCAACTCAATCACAAAGTTTGAATATATCCTCATTTGGGTGTTTTCCTCATAAAGAGATCTGCTGTAAAGACATGTTTAAGTTCTAGGTGCATTCATCTCAAATTACATGCCAGGAGAGTTCAGCTGGAGAAATTATTTACTTCAAAAATTATTCCATAGCATATATTTGAAGAGGCAAAATCATATGAAGTGAAGGAGACAGGAGTTATCCCTTTCTAGGGAAGCCTCGATGGGTGGGGCTAAATCTAAGATGCAATTTCTAATTATTTCTCTTTTTAATTTTTTGAGGGGAGGTGTCAGAGAACAAACATTATTTCCTCTGTATTTGAGAAAGGGAGGCATGTAAATTCTACATTTTTAAGTGTTGAAAATGAAAGATTTAGTAAAAGGTAACAGAGGATTTGGAGAATGGGAAAGCATCCCAGCCTCCCAACGAGGGAATTACAGGTAATGCTCACAGGTTTGAGGAAGCAAGGTGGTAGTTTGGGGACTGTTGGCTGATGGACCGTGTCGAGTGGCCTCTTGTGTTTCTCTCTGTCCCCAAGTGCTCCCTGTGCTCCAGTCACAAACAGGAGCTGACCTTCTTTCTAGCATCTATTGCTAAGCCTGTGCTGAAGCTTCAAAACTCAGAGAAGTTTAAAGTCCTTGGAGATCATTGACTCTCCTGTGCCCCAGAGCAATAAACCCATGAATTGCTGTCATGTGTAAACAGAGGCCATCTGTCTTTCCAAATGATTCCCAGTGAGAGTTGTTTTTCCTTTTACCTTTAGAAAAATTAGGGATTGCAGAAATTAGGCTCAGCAGTTAACGAATACTTAGTGTTTTTCCAAAGAACCAGAGTTTTGTAGAGAGAATCTCCTGTGTCCTGTGTAAAAACATTCACCTGTCTATAAAAAACAAAAAAACAAAACAAAAACTATGGCCAATGAGCAATGAAAGGAAATAGGAAGTGGGAGTTTCAGCAGAGAGACAAGGGGTGTGGTGTGTGGGTCAAGGTGTGTGTGTGTGTGTGTGTGTGTGTGTGTGTGTGTGTTTGGGGCAGGGCATGGGGTGGGGCATGGAGAAGGGGAGGTGTTCTAGGAAAGTCAGGTGGAGAGATTTGTCTGAACTCTGAGAAGACATGAAACCACACCTATTTCCTAGAATCAACCTCTCCCTCTCCCTCTCCCTCTCCCTCTCCCTCTCCCTCTCCCTCTCCCTCTCCCTCTCCCTCTCCCTCTCCCTCTCCCTCTCCCTCTCCCTCTCCCTCTCCCTCTCCCTCTCGATCCCTCTCCCTTCCCCTCCTCTTCTCCTCCTCTCCCTCCCTCTTCCTTCCTTTCCTCCTCCCCTTCTCCCCCCCTCCCCTTCTCCCTCCCTCTCCCTCCTTCTTCCTTCCCCTCCCCCTCCTCTTCTCCCCCTCTCCCTCCCTTCCCCTCCCTCTTCCTTCCCCTCCCTCTCCCCTTCCCCCCCTCTCCCTCCCTCTTTCTTCCCCTCCTCCTCCCCTTCTCCCCTTCTCCCTCCCTCTCCCTCCCTCTTCCTTCCCCTCCTCCTCCCCTTCTCCCCCTCTCCCTCCCTCTCCCTCCTTCCCCTCCCCCTTCTCCCCCTCTCCCTCCCTTCCCCTCCTTCTTCCTTCCCTTCCCCCTCCCCTTCCCCCCTCTCCCTCCCTCTTCCTTCCCCTCCCCCTCCCCTACTCCCCCTCTCCCTCCCTCTCCCTCCCTCTTCCTTCCCCTCCTCCTCCCCTTCTCCCCCTCTCCCTCCCTTCCCCTCTCTCTTCCTTCCCCTCCTTCTCCCCCTCTCCCTTTCCCTCCCTTCCCCTCCTTCTTCCTTCCCCTCCCTCTCCCCTTCTTCCCCTCTCCCTCCCTCTTCCTTCTCCTCCTCCTCCCCTTCTCCCCCTCTCCCTCCCTTCCCCTCCTTCTTCCTTCCCTTCCCCCTCCCCTTCCCCCCTCTCCCTCCCTCTTCCTTCCCCTCCTCCTCCCCTTCTCCCCCTCTCCCTCCCTTCCCCTCTCTCTTCCTTCCCCTCCTTCTCCCCCTCTCCCTTTCCCTCCCTTCCCCTCCTTCTTCCTTCCCCTCCCTCTCCCCTTCTTCCCCTCTCCCTCCCTCTTCCTTTCCCTCCCCCTCCCCTTCTCCCCCTCTCCCTCCTTCTTCCTTCTCCTCCCCCTCCCCTTCCCCTCCCTCTTCCCTTCTCCCCCCTCCCTCCCTCTTCCTTCCCCTCCCTCTCCCCCCCCTTCTCCCTGTCTCCCTCCCTCTCCGTCTCCCTTTCCCTCTCCCCTCCCCTCCTGTTCTCTCCTCTTCTTTTTTATCCCACCTTCTATTTCCTGTCTCAGCTCATTGGCCAAAGGCTGGTTTATTGACAGGTGAATGCTTTTACACACCCACACCGCACAAGAGATTCTCTCTACAGAGTTTGGGTTCTGGAACTCATGCTGGGAGGCTCAGGACTGCCTGCAACTCAGAGTCCAGGGTAGTCTGATGTTCCTGATGTACCTACACACATGTACCCACACACAGACACTTCAGACATATAAAAGCATAAGCCTATGAAATTTTTGAAGAAAATTATGGATAGTAAAAATGAAATTTAATCAAGCCAAAACAAATAAAACTTCCCTGTGTAAACATGCTCTGACATGTACCTGTTCTTTAGCCCCAGAGACACTTTTCCACGCCAGCCTTTTCTCCTCCCACCACAGCGCCTTTCCCAGTGGCCTGTGGACTGCTGTAGTAGCACTGCGAGGTGCCATGTTTGTTGCTTGCATTCAACAATGGCTGTCTGTCTGCGTCTATCTTCACATCTGAAATCCAGTTTAATGAATTGGTCACCTTTATTAAATACTGTAGGCATATTTTTATCTAAAGAAGAAAACCTGTTTAGTAGTTGCTACCTACTTTGAGTCTACATTCAAGCGTGGTCATTTACTTAACTGTCCTAAGATGGCTGCTGACACGTCTCACGCAGGCCCATTGTTGAAGGCTGCCAGCTCGTGGCCCTATTGAGAGGTCCTAGCACCTTTAGGGGGCCTTATGGAAGAAAATCCGATTTCAGGGGGCAACCCTTGGAGAAAATCCAGGAGCGGCTCCCTCCCGTCTTCCTCTTTGTACACCCCTGACCATCATGAGGCAGACAGATAGTTCTCTGCCATGTGCCACGGGCAGTGGACCACAAGCTTTGCCACAGTGTATTATTGGACCACCACTGGCCCCTCACCATGAGAGACTGTAACCTTAGTATCTCAGGTATTTTGTTACAGCAACCAAAAGCCTACTTAGAAGGGGAAAACAGTCCTTTTGGAAATGATCATGATATGATTCTGTGGCTATCGGTCACACCATGGAATCATGACAGTAGCTGTCCCTTCTCTCCCAATCAGTTGCTGGATTCTCACTTAGAGGCTAGGAGCAGTTGCAGAGGCTTGTTACCGAGCTCTCTCACCAGTTGGTCTGGGACGAACTGACAGCTACAATTTTAAGTTTTCTAGGGCATATACTAGCATGTGCGTGCTTGTGTGTGTGTGTGTGTGTGTGTGTGTGTGTAAGAGAGTGAGTGATCAAGAGACAGAAACCTAGAGACAGAGGGCTGGAGGGAGGGAGAGAGATTGTGGTTAGGTTTGAGTGCCCTTTCATTGGTTTAGAATGAGCATAATAATATAAGGCCTGTCTCAAGACTAACTGTGCTATGAAAACTATAAAACAGTGGCATTTAGAAAACAGTTAAGTGTGTGCAGTGATTAAACTCAAACAGGATTAGCAGCAATTTAGGGTTCAAGATTAGCATAGAAATTAATTTCTGAGTAAGCAGGTCATCTTGTTTCATTTAATTGTTTCCTATGTGATTATGTAACGTTGGAATTAATTGCTGAGCTTTTCTCTTCTAGCTTTAAGATGTGGTAGTGCTCCTCAGCCCCTGGTGTGTGTGTCTAGGTCCCACTTGGCCCCTCCTCATCAGGCGCTTCTCATCAAGGGCCTATTTATACCCTTCTGAGTTCCTGACGAGTTACTTCTGACCCTAATTATCTCGTGCGGCACTTTGCAGTTTATATCTCAGCCATTTCCTACTTGGCATATTTTTAGGAAGATCCTCCTGCTGACTCTGCCCAGCAGTCCTGGGAAAGCATCCTGAAGAGGCTGCTCAGAAGCCTCGAATCTGCAAGGCTCGATCCGGAGCAGCTCTGCAGAGTCGCTCTCTGCGAATGCATCAATCTCCGCCTGTCGGACGGACTGGGGAGGGGCTGACCCATCACAGGGACCAACAATATGGTTCAGGCCTCATCCTTCATCCAGAGATGACACGGAGGAAAAGGGGGAAAGGCAGGGTGACAGAAAGCTCTGTAGCACACTGCTGCCTGTATGGAACCTTTCTAGGTTTCTCGTGGTTAAAGCTGTTTTTCTGTTTTTGCACTGCCTGTTAAACCCCTGGACCTTCCTCCTGCCTTTCTCCTATGACTTCTTGCCTCTTTGTTCTAGGTGATATATATGTGATAACATCTCACTAGATAGCCAAGGCTAGCCTCTCATCTGATCCTCCTGTCTCAGTCTTCCCAGTGTTTCAGGCCTAGCTACCATGTCTAGCTTCAGCATGGTATTGTGCCTTGTTTTGTTTTTTAAGTCGAGGTGAAAACAAAGCACACACTTCTGTTTTAAAGCTGAGAGTGATCTGCTCTGGACAGCCGCTCTCTGGCTCCAAATGGAAAGCTACTCTTCCTGGCACATTTGTGGTAGTTCTCAAAGCACCAGCTAGCTGATTTAGAGAAGAAACCTTTACTCTTCTAACTTCCTGTTTTAAAACAAAATGTGTTTTTATAATTAAGATTCACCACGATGCTATAGTTAGGAATAAACATGATTCCTATGACCACCTAAAATATCACTGAGCATTCAAAATGATCAAGAAGAGGATATAGAGTCACCATAGTTTCATACATTATAGATAAATATGGCCAGAAAGGTAAAATAAATGCTATAAATAATTCTAGAATTCTATTCCTAAAGAAAACAAACATATCAACTAGGTCAATAGATACTAAGATTAAAATGTAACTTATTTTTTAATTAATAATTAATAAATTTTTGAAAATTTGTTAAAATAGCAGTTATTAGAATTTTGCTAGACCATTTAATATCAATTTTTCTCTGTAAATTCTACTTATATAAACAGTATTAATGTACAATTAATGTCTTAAGGTAACACTTAAAAACATAGACAAATCTGATATTTCAGCATGATTGTCTTAATCATTTATAATCAAGTACCATAAAATAGACAAAGTCTGAGGGTCGATTGCCATCAGTCATTAAGGAAGTGATTATTTAGGAAGAGAAAATCACCTGCAGTTGTTATTTTAATAACCTACCCATTGTTATGATGAGACTATAATAAGTAGATTCTCTTCACATGTTCCTTCGAAATCATTTCTAATGTCACATGGTTCTGAACGCCAATCCTGACTTAATATGTGATTCTTTATACAGACTCCAGTGTTTATGAAGTACTTCACTTATTCACTTATTGAGCCCGTTATTTCAGTCTAAGGACACAAAGACATTGGTTCAGTCAAATATAAAGCATTAGGAGTACACATGCTGGGGGCATGGAGAGAAGTCTCAGCTGGTCAAGTGCCTGCCCTGGGAGCAGGAGGACCTGGGTTTGATCCCCAGCACCCATACAGAATCCAGATGATTTAGTCCACAGCAGCAATCTCAGAACTGTGAAAGCAGAGACAGGAGGATCCCTGCGACTCCCCGGCCAGCCTGTCTAGCTAAGTTAGTGAGTTCTAGGTTCAGCAGTATACACTGTCTCAAAAAATAAAGTGGAGAATGATTGAGGACAACACTGGGTGTTAACCTCAGGTACACACACACACACACACACACACACACACACACACGCTGGAGCACCTCCCTCAACCCCCACACAAGAGTAAGCATGCTAAATATTTATAATGGATTCACTAAATACAAATGTATAGGAATGAAGGTAATTCCTTCTTGTCGTTTTTGTCTTGTTTTGAGGCAAAGTCTTACTCTGTAGATCAAGCTGGCCTTGGTCTACAGACCAAGTAGACAAATTCTTGATAAGAGCACCTTTCCTAATAGGGAAAGCAGATTAATACTGTCACACATTAGACGTTTCGGTTCAGCTGTGTATGGTTGCTAAATAAAGGACTCAACACTTTCAGAGATGCTCTCAGGGCTCGGAGAAAATGTGAGAAGCAGCAAGTCCAGTCCCCGACGTTTTTTGATGACAATATTGCTACAGAAGAATAGAAGTTAGTGCAGAGTCAGGACAATCACCCCCACTTGTTACTTCTAACACAGTTAAAGGGGTCCCAGCCCTTGGAGGACTGATTTTCACTAAGGCCCTGAACGTGCCTACCAATCAGTATCTGGCAGTAAACACAGAGTGTGACACAAGGAAGCTACTTGCACTTCTGAAGTGACTGTGACAATGTAGGGAGCTATGGCACTATTTATGAAAACACTGAATAATTCAAAATACTACGAATATTGGAAAGGGATTTCACCTCTCATGAATTCGCATTACATTATAATTAGTTATGGGAGCATAGACGGGTCATGTTGATGCAGAAAATGACTTGTCTGAAACAAGACATCCAAGAGAACCATGCACATCACTCTGGTGTTATATTTACACTGCACTGGAGTAAGAACACTGGCTCCCATGTAGGCCTACTGGGCAGAAGACAACCGTAGGTTAGAGGCACGTGAAGACACATAGACCACTTATAGGGACTTTTCCCTTGACAGAAATGTCAGAAACACTTAAGCTTTTATCTTGATTCAGTTAGCAATATACCTGACTTCTTAAATTTAGTTAATATATATAAAAATCTACATATCAGTAGAGTATTAGATGATGTTCTGATATAGTTGCCATCAAGAAAATTAATTTATCTCCTCAAATGTTTATCATTTCTTTATGATGAAACCATGGTCAAATGTATTCTTTTAACTTTTGAAGTACATTATTAAAAGTACATTATTGTATCTGCAGTCACTATGTGATAGAATGCCAGATTCCATTTCTCCTCTATGAATAACAACATTTGTTGACCAACATCTCTCTATCATCGTCTCCCCTGTGCTCTCCCAGACTCTGATAACTACTATTCTACCCTCAACTTTCTGTGCTCAACTTTTTTAGATCCAATGAATGATGAAGTTCACAGAGTTTTTGTCTTTCTGTGTCTAATTTCACTTTATATAACAATCTTCATTTCTATTCATGTTACAAAAATGAAACGGACCGCATCCATTTTAGTGGCTGAATAGTATTCTACAGTCTTCATTTTCTTTCCTTCACATTTTTTGCTTCATATTCTTTCTTTCAACTGATGCTTAGGCTGTCTCTATTTTTTGGCTAGTGTGAATAATGCTGCAGTTAACATAAATATAGGGATGTCTCCTCAATAGGTTTATTTAATTTCTTTTGGGTTTATAACTAGTAGTTGTGCTGTGTATTATATGATGGCTGTGTTTTTGAAGAAAAACCCACACTGTTCCCACATGGGTGCACTAATCCACTAATTCTCTAATTCACATCACAACCAGCAGTGTATCAGGACTCCCTTCCTCTGCATCCTTGACAATACTTGTGACTTTGGGGGAAGGCATCTCCCTAACAGGCATAGAGTGATGTCTCTTTGATTCACATGTCCTAGAGATCATGTGGAGGAGCAGCAACAAACCCCAAGCAGCCAGAGATATTCCGATCAAAAGAGCAAAGGGAAGCCAGGGTGCTACCTGGCCCCAGATACCCTGCAGAGCTGTCAGGACCACAGTAGCAGGGGACTAGCATAAAAACAGGCATCACAGATCGAAGGAACACACTAGAGCGCCTGGAGCGAAACCTACAAATGCAAACCGAGCTGGCCCACAATAAAGATCCAGCAACCACACACACACACACACACACAAACACACACACAGAAGAAAGGACAGTTTCCTCAATAAATGGTGCTGGCAAAATAGAGTGTCCATAAGCAGAAGAATGGAGCTAGACACACACACACACACACACACACACACACACACACACACACACACGCGCGCGCGCGCGCGCGCTTACAGACTGTATCAGACTAAAGTATTCTGTGTAAAAGAAAACAGCAGAGTGAGGATGGGAGAAAATAGTGGCAAAGTCCAGAAGGAGGAAGAGCCTCAACTCAATAGCAAAGTATCTATTTGATAAACTTGACCAAACTTTCGAAAGGGGATGCACGTCGTCAACAAGTGTGAAGAAGCTCAGTGTCACCAGTGCCCTGGCGTTTAAACGGCTCCACAGAGGCCATGGGACCCAGGGGATCTGGAGTCAGCACAGCCTTCTCTTCCGCCCTATGGCAGCGGAAGCTCATCCCTGTGGATCCCACACTGTGTCCTTCGAGGGCTTAAATAAACACTTTGCTTTTCCAGCAGAAGCCTTGTTTGTAGTTACCTCAGCTCGGTTTAGGGCACTCTCAGCCATTTCTATTAAATTACGCCCAGTGAGGAGACAGCATTACAAATCAGTCCACCTCAAGGAGTTAAGGATGTGTGCGACAGAGAACAGGTTGAAGAGACTCCCTTCTCCTCAGAAGCCCGAAGAAGGACCTCTGAACACAACCCTCGTCGCTTATCAACAAAGCAACTCACCGCCACAAGGTCTCATTTCCTCTGTAGGTTTGATATTCAACCAGGTTATGTTCCTTATCTCCAATCATAAGAGAGACCTTAGGGCTGGGTGTGGTGGCACAGGCCTTTAATCCCAGCCTGTGGGAGGCGGAGGCTGGTAAAACGAAACTAAAACTGGGTGAGTTACAGGCCAACCAAGACTACAGTGTGTGTATGTGTGTGTGTGTGTGTGTGTGTGTGTGTGTGTGAGAGAGAGAGAGAGAGAGAGAGAGAGAGAGAGAGAGAGCAGCAGACAGTCGGAGGGGAGACAGACAGACCCCCCCCCCCAGTGGAATATTTCTGTTTCACTGGGCCTGGACACTCAAGCATGCAATCCCAGCATTTGCCAAGTCCAGGCAGAAGATCAGAGCTCAGGATAATCCTAAATTCTAGCAAGTTGGAGCACGGCTTGGGCAACAGGAGATGCTGTTTCATGAAAAAAAAGCAAACAAACAAAACAAACAAACACAAACAACAAACAAAAACCTTATAGCGACAACTAAAGCATTTGGGTTCCAACTAAATTTTTGCTTTAAAAGAAAAAAAAAATAAAGATTTTTAGGCTAAAAATTTTGATCATGCACAAAACCTGGTTTCTATTTAAACAGTGTGAGAAGGTACATGTGGCTAAGGGAGTATGAAGCTTATTTGAATTAAGTCATTTGGTACATACATATAAATTCATTTTTTTAAAATCCTGGGATTTTGTGAATTCCTCTAATTGACCTGACATTTTAACTGTTCAAATGTATTTTGATTGTTATTTTTCTTACTGCTATGATTCTGCGGCTAATATTACTAACACACCCAGGAGGATGAACTGGGCAAGAATTCTGTGTTATGCTTATCTTAAGGCTCCTCCCTCCATCACTTTCCCTGGAATGTCTGCTAAAAGTTTAGTTACATTGAAGGAAATTGAAACAGTGTATAAAAGAGCCACTGGCTTTTATGAAATGGAATTTGTGGAATGCCCTTATTCTGGATGAGTTGCAGGCTTCCAAATTCCACAGAAACCCAAATAAAAACAGTTATATGCCAGTTAAAACAAGAGTTCACTCAGACTCAGAGTGGCCTCTATTCCACTTGGTGGCATGGCCCTAACCTGCAGCCTGCCAAAACTCAAAACCACGAGACTACACGTCTGACAATAGGAGAGGGAAACCACAGGGTTCATTCAGAGGGCCTTTAACATTCCTGCTGTGCGTCTTGAAAGCACCCTCAGCACGCAAGTTATTTGAGTAAACCAGCGGTCAGTTTGCTAGAGGAGAAATTATCATCCTTCACATTTTTTGATCTCCAAAAGACCTTACTGTGCCTGTTGTATTTAAAACGAGAAGCCACAAGAGATGAAGCCATTGCAGTGTGACAGAAATTGAAAGATCTATTTGTTCCTCACCAAAAGCCATAATCTATAGCCCCACATCTTAGTAGTTCTAAAACCAGAAAATGAACATGTCTCTGGCAGGATTCGTGCCTTTCCTTTCCTGTGATGGTGGAGTCACAGACCAGCCCACAGTGGGTTTGAATTGATGGCTAGTCAATGAGAAGATGACTCAGAATAGTGCTTCAAAGGAAAGTTGACCCCAAACTCAAAACTCGTGTTGATTATAATGTCCCAGTAAATACATTTTAAAGGATGTTTTAAGTAAGCAGATGTGATTAGCATGTACAGGGTTGCAAACTATCTCCTGTTTTTATCAAGACTAAGGAAGTTTAAGGATACGTAATGTGAATATATAGGACACATAACATGAGCACATAACTTTAGACCCAGACATGGCCACTGTTAATGTTTCTATTTCTTTTAGGTTATTTAATTATTCATATTTTTATAAAAATTAAAGTCAGAATTGAATTTTCAGAATATACAAAACTTTAAATAGAACGTTATTCTAGTAATTAAAGGTAAACTAGAAATTATTACCCTATGACCAGCTTATAAGCAATACACTCACCTTTAAATACTGCGAGCTGCCAACATGCTGGGCCTGTGATGCCCCTTACCGTTCCAACACTCAGGAGCCGGAAGAGAAGGCGCTTATGGTTCGGGTCACCCTCAGCTATGGAGAAATGCTGTCTCACAACAAATAAGCACACAACAAAAATAGAAATGTGAAAGCCCAGAATTCTCAACAAAATTAAGCAAAAACCAAACCCCCAGTGCCGGAGAAATGGCTCAGAGGTTAAAGCAGCTGACTGTCTTACAGAAAACCGTGTTCGACTCCCAACGCACATGTGATGGTTCACAATCATCCTTAACTCCAGTGCCAGGGTCTCTGATCCCCTTTTCTGACCTCCATATACATCAGGTACACACATGGTACACATACATGCAGACAAAAGACTCACATACACAGAACATGAACAACTCCAAACAAAACACTCCCTGCCCTGCCCTGCCCAGACACTTGAACAAAGTAAGATTTGAGGCAGTTTGGTAGAATTAAGGTAGAATTGGGAAGAGTTTCTGAATCGATAAATCAGTGGTTCTCAATCTGTGGCTTATGAATTTTAGGGTTCACATAGCAGATCTCCTGTATATCAAATATTTACATTACAAATCATAGCAATAGCAAAATCACAAGGAAAATAACTTTATCATTGCGAGTCACCACAACATGGGAAACTGTATTAAAGGGTTGTAGCATTAGGAAGGTTAAGAACTACTGGTCTAAAGTGGACCAGTGGAATAGAATTGAAGATCCAGAAATGAATCCACACACCTATGGTCACTTGATCTTCGACAAAGGAGCCAAAAACATCCAGTGGAAAAAAGATAGCCCTTTCAACAAATGGTGCTGCTTCATTTGGAGGTCAGCATGCAGAAGAATGCGCATTGATCCATTCTTATCTCCGTGTACTAAACTTCACTCCAAGTGGATCAAGGACCTCCATGTAAAACCAGACACACTGAAACTAATAGAAAAGAAACTGGGGAAGACCCTTGAGGACATGGGCACAGGGGAAAAGTTCCTGAACAGATCCACTTATGCTCTAAGATCAAGAATTGACAAATGGGACCTCATAAAATTACAAAGTTTCTGTAAGGCAAAGGACACTATTAAAAGGACAAAACGGCAACCATCAAATTGGGAAAGGATATTCACCAACCCCACATCTGATAGAGGGCTAATATCCAATATATACAAAGAACTCAAGAAGTTAGACCCCAGGGAACCAAATAACCCTATTAAAAATGGGGTACAGATCTAAACAAAGAATTTTCACCTGAAGAAATTCAGATGGTCGAGAGGCATCTTAAGAAGTGCTCAACATCATTAGTCATTAGGGAAATGCAAATCAAAACAACCCTGAGATTTCACCTTACACCAGTCAGAATGGCTAAGGTCAAAAACTCAGAAGACAGCAGGTGTTGGCGAGGATGTGGAGAAAGAGGAACACTCCTCCACTGCTGGTGGGGCTGTAAGATGGTACAACCACTTTGGAAATCAGTCTGGAGATTCCTCAGAAAACTGGACATGAGACTTCCAGAGGACCCTGCTATACCTCTCCTGGGCATATACCCAAAGGATTCCCCAGCATGCAATAAAGACACATGCTCCATTATGTTCATAGCAGCCTTATTTATAATAGCCAGAAGCTGGAAAGAACCCAGATGCCCCTCAAAGGAGGAATGGATACAGAAAATGTGGTATATTTACACAGTGGAATACTACTCAGCAATTAGAAACAATGAATTCACAAAATTTTTAGGCAAATGGTTTGATCTGGAAAATATCATCCTAAGTGAGGTAACCCAATCACAAAAGAATACACATGGAATGCAATCTCTGATAAGTGGATATTAATTAGCCCAGAACCTCTGAATACCCAAGTCACAAATTACATAACAAATGACTCCCATGAAGAAGTATGGAGAGGGTCCTGATCCTGGAAAGGATTGATCTAGCATTGGAAGGGAATATAAGGACAGAGAAAAAGGAGGGAGGTGATTGGAGAAGGGATGGAGACGAGAAGGTTTATGGGACATATGGGGAGGGGGGAATCCAGGAAAGGGGAAATCATTTGGAATGTAAACAAAGAATATAGGAAATAAAAATATTTAAAAAAAAAAAAGAACCACTGGTCTAGATCATCAATATTCATGAAGTAGCTGTATGCTGTATATTCTTTACATTTTCAAATAAGGACATTTCCCTTCTGTAAGTTGCAGTGTATTTCCATGGCAGTCTGATATTCTGAGTTAAGGCTTCGCGACCTTCTTTGATTTACAACCCCTTTTGCCAGGGAGAATGTTGCATAGCTAGGGTATATAGGTTTATAAAACATGTCTGTGAATCAAACATTTATTTTTAGTAACTCATTAAAAAATATTATATTGTTAGAGATTCTGTCTTATTCTCAAGCCAAAAATTAAGTTAATAATCTTTTCATGTAACTCAAATGACAATGTTAAAATTAAACATAACACAATATACTCTAAAGGTACACTAATTTGATCCTCACCTGCCGAGTGAGGAATGCTAGTTGGAAAATATTAAAAGTCTTTGGTTTTTGTGTCAATAAAAGCAGAAAACCTCATTGAATACAGTGAAAACACTGCAATTCATGACATGCTATAGTGTGAGTTTGAGTGAAGAGGTTTCAGACATTATATGGCACGAGAACATGCACCATGTGTTGTGTGCAAGTCATGGCTTAGGAGTAAAGCTACAGTGAGATCATGTAGTGGGACATGGGAGGGTTCTACATACAAACAAACTAGACGTTTGATTTTGAATTAATTATTTTGGTCATTGTATATTCAGAAACGTTGACACTATAGCTGCCAAATTTTCACAACTCTAACATTAAATTTTGTTACTTCATTTGGGGTTGGGACCCACAGTTAGGAAGCTGGGTTCTAAGCCACAGGCATCTGGTGAGAAAGCTTTCACAAATCCCTTTTATTGTGATGATTTTACTGAGAATGTTTATCTGAAGGGGGCTTGTGGCAGCATCCAGGGCTGCATCAAGAGCAGACTGAGGAGAAGGTGGGGAGAGAAGAGGGTTTGGGGCTTATGTAAGGTACAAGGATTATCAGCAGCCCATCGCTGTCCCTTCACGAGGCAGATACACAGAACACTGTCAAAACCAGAACCCTTTTATTAGAAACACTATGACACTTGTGATGCGTACCAAAATAACAGGACCCTGCAGGCCACACTGAAGATGCACACACAGTAAATCAGAAGTGAAGGGCCAAACTGCAGTAACCTCTTTTCATTTTCATTTCTAAATCACTGTGGCATGTGATTTCTTTGGAGCCAAGATGCTGCCTAGTCCGGTAAAACAACAACAACATAAACAACACACCAACAACAAAACAAAAAAAAAACAAAACAAAGAACAGCAAAACATATCAAGGTATGGCAATAGCAACTGGAAACCTCACTTTAAACCACTTTAAAGCCAGGCGGTGGTGGTGCACGCCTGTAATCCCAGCACTTGGGAGGCAGAGGCAGGCGGATTTCTGAGTTCGAGGCCAGCCTGGTCTATAAAGTGAGTTCCAGAACAGCCAAAGCTACACAGAGAAACCCTAAGGAGACTGCCTTGTCTTGGACTCACTATGCCTCAAAGTCCTGTTCAAGACTTATGCTATAGAGATGAGGATTCTAAAAGTTAGCACAGCTCACAGATGTTAGTCCTTAACCTAGATTTCCTGACAGGATGATTACACCATTTCTACAAACAGATAAATAAGAAGCCAGACTGACTAATGTGCAGCTCTTTCTATATGAGCAAGAAGAGTGAGGACAGAATGTCTCGCTGCTACCCACGTCCTATGGAAGAACCCTGGCTCGAAGTGTTCACTGGTGTCACGTCTTTTACAAATTTTGAATTTTGGGAAGAATCCAAGATGTGCAAACATATACATGGGAATGAACCATAGGAAGTATTACAGGGAAAGCAGGAACATAGTCACTGCATTAAGAAAAACCTTAAGGATTTGTAATGAAAATTCAGCATAAGAATTTAAGCTCCAAAGAAGTTGGTCTCAATGATAAGATAATCTAGTTTAACATGGGCAAGATGCTGAAGAAATCTGCTAAAGAGATACCAGTGAAAACACATTAAAAGATACTCTGAATCATTTATCACATAGAGACACACAGGTCCAAACAGTGATGAAATACTACTTTATACCAATTAAAATGTCTGCAATAAAAGCCAGACAATGACAAGTGCTGACCAGGCATGGGACAAATATGATGTTCATATGTGTGTTGGTAGAAATATAAAATGTTTGGGATTTTCATGTTGAGCATTAAGGCTTACCATAAAACCTATCAATTCTGCCCATTCAAGAGGAATTACAATATATAGCTGGACAAATATTTGTATTATTATTCATAGTAGCATTGCTCACAGAGGGCAAATGATGGGAATTAATTAAATGTTAGCTGGAAAATGGAGAGAAAACGTGGAGTTTGCTTGTTCAATGGAATGCTACTCAGTAGTGAAAAGGAACTACTGAAGCATGCTAAAAGTAAGAATAAATTTCAAAATGAATCTCAAGCTAAGTAGGAGACAGGTCCTTAAGATCACTTATGGTATCATTCCATTTACACGAAATGTCCAGAATAAGCAAGTATCTGGGGGTGGAGGGTAGGGGTGGGTGGGTGGGGGAGTTTGCTACTGCTTACCTGGAGCTAAGGATAGAAACAAAACTGATCATAAATGAGCAAAAATGGAAAATATGTAGCCTGAATAGGATACTAGCCATGGTTACTGAGACCCAGAATGAGCCTCTCAGCTATACTGTTGGAAGGTAGAGTAGTGAATGAATTTGGGGAGCTTAAAGACTTGTGATCCTACGAAATGCAAGGTAATCATTAGGGAAAGAAGAAACTAATCAGTAGATCTTACAACTTGAATGGGGAAAGTTTGTTCAGAAAGGTCTAGAAATCCAAACCTAAAGAGACGGTGGGATTTAGGAATGGGGGTTGTTTTGGAGATAGGGTTTTACCCATGTAGTCCAGGGTGACCTGGAACTCACTATGTAGGCCAGACTGGTTTTGAATTTGTAGCAATCAGCCCTTCCCTGGGATTTCAGACTCAAATAAACTTACTCGGAATGAAGGTCAGTTTTTTTGGGACGGGACTATCCTTTGTTTGGTTAGGTTTCAATCTTTGTGGAGAGGAATGCAGTAAGAACAAAACTGAAACAGAATCGAAAGCCAGGAGCAGCCGTTTTGTCCTGGGTGTGGCACCGGGTGTGGGTGAGGGCCACATTAATATAAACCGGGAAGCAAGAACGCTGCTCCCAAAGGTCCACTGTGCAAAACGGCCTCACAGGCTAACATCGGAGTGGAGAAAGGACCGTTCTCTGAATAAGCACAAACATAACCAAAGATCTTTGAAAATCTTTGCAGTGAACAGAACCTGAGAGGGAATCCTGGTCCTCTGCTTTCCTGGTTCAGTGGTCTTTCACGACAGACTGACGCATTTACACTCATTGTTTTGCACTGTAGTGAGATCATTGCTTTTTCTTCTTAAATTAGTATTGTGTTCAGGAGTATGCAGTGATACCTAAGAGCTGCAGAATTACCTCCACTTATTGAACCCTCATTGACATGGGATGACAGAATGCAAATAAACGTGTAACAAATCCAAATGGGAGACCATCTAAATGAAATGATTTATTTCATTGTAAATGAATGGTTTATTTTCTATCATAAAACTTTCCTTTAGAAAGTTAGACAGGAACCCATGGAAAGATCTACTTCCTTTATCAGCAATTGTGAAAATGATCTATTAGATGATCTAGTAGATGTTCCATGAGACCATCTTCAATATGGGTAATGCTACTTTTGAAACAGGGTCTCATGTAGCCCAGACTGGCCTTTTAAACTCAAAGTGTAGCTGAGGGTAACCTTGAACTCCTGATCCTCTTGTCTGTGATAATGTAAAAAATGTATGAAGCATTTCATGTACTCCACCTGAAGTCAAATAAGTCAAATAATTACAAGATTAAATTTAAATGGAGCCCATCTTTATTAATATCATTATTATAATTTATCATTTTTGTTCTTCAGTGCTGAGGCTGGAACCCAAGGACACCCAGTGTTGGTGTTGGGATCACAGACATGTAAAGCCATGCCTGGTTTATGTGGGGCTAAGGGTGGAACCTTTTGCACACTACACAAGCACTCTACCAACTGAGCCACATCATCCACCTTGGATAATACTATTGGTTGGTATATTTAAGAATTTTAAAAACAGAGTCATCATGTGTAATAATAGGCATGTTCTTTGGTTGGCATGCTTTGGTCTAAAAGAACTTTAAAAAGCCATCAAAGGTGTGTGACCTAGAATCAACATGTGGCAATAATGTGCTTACAAAGGATGTTTTGTTTTGTCAGAGGTGACCATAAACAGAATCAGACAATGCCCAAAGCGGCCAGCTAGCCTGTGAGAGACAGACAGAAAGACTGAAAAGCAAAAAGCTAAAAGACAGAAAAGTGGAAGGCACGCCTCGAGGATGAGTAAACAGATAAAAAGAAAAAAGGCAAATGGGGAAAAGAAGGAAGTCAGTGTTAGAGTCAGGTCCACAGTCCAGGTTAAATATTAACATACTGGCCAATGATGCTGCCATCTTGTTTGTGAACATTTTCTTTATACACAAACCATTATGACATTATTGCTTTTAGTATTAAAAAAGTATTAGTCAGACTTCACTCTGTATACAATATGGTTATTTTTCTCAGTGAATATATACTTCTAAAATATAATTTTAAATATTTCCTTACTTGGGATCCATCCTTAGCACTGCAGAATATAATAATAATAATAATAATAATAATAATATGAAAATGATGATAAAAATGGGCTCCACTTAATCTTGGAATTATTTGACTTACTTGACTTAAGGTGGTGTGCATGAAATGCTTCATCAACTTTTTACATTATCACTTTTATTTTCTCATGTTGATAAAATTCCAGAATTAATAATATACATACTTTTATGAAAAGGGTAATTATTTAATAGTCATTCCTATAAAATCAAGAGTTAGAAACAAGTCTGTGACATGGGCCTGTTCTGGACTGTTTGGCAGAGGGATGGAAAGTTAAATTACAGAAAGAATTTGATTATTAATCCTTACTATCATATGTCAGTACTCAGGTAGGTGAAATGTTTAGGTGAAATGTTCAGGGCTAACCTAGGATGTTACATAATAAAACTGTCTCAAAAAAAAAAAAAGGATTTAGAAATGCCTAATAGTTGAGCTAGAAGAACTATAATATTTTGGTTTCTTTTTTCCCCCCCTCAGGATAATGCACAAGCATGGACTTACAACACAAATATTTACCATCTACTGTAGCTTATAAAAGGGAAACTGACAGAGTCCTAATTGCGGAGTGATTAGCTGTCTTGTTGTTGATTGCAGGAAGCTCTTGTGCTGCACCAGTTCTTGAGAATGCTCCCTGGTGTCTCAGATCCATAAGTATTTGTTGCTAGCAACTCATATTCACCTACCAGAGAGATGTTATATGGAGAAGAGTGGGCTGTACTTGGGGAAGGACACCCAAATCAACTTTCATAGGCTTTTATCCCCCTTAAAGTAATTATCTCAGCTAGTACTTCAAAACATAATCTAAATTCTTCTGCTAGTAATAAACCCCAGAAAAACAAGACCTAGAGTAGCAAACGTTTGCTAAGCTCTTGACAAATAACTGTCATTGCATGGAGCCAAACTTACATTCATCCTTTCTATCCAGAAGAACTCACAACCTAAATCTGATTTATACTAAGAATGAGAAAATTCATAAAAATTAAAAACGATGTACACGTGATCAAACAGCCAAGAAACTCAGGTGTCTGCTCCTCATGTCAAAGGGTTGGGGTTAACACACTAACAATCTAGGAGAGACTGAATCCTTCATTTAGTCACCCTTTCAACTATTTCTCAGCTTTTTAGGGTTAACCTTATTGGGGCTGATTAAATTCAAGCTGTGGTCCTTCATAAAAACTCAACGGAGGATCCAGATGGCCTAACAATACCCCCTTTTGTGATAGGAAATAACTTGAAGACCTTTTTATTTTCTCTAATTAAAGTATTTGGGCTGGTTGGGACCTGAGTGAATTGTCATTACTCTAAGAGAAGCCTGAATTACAAATAAACTCTATAAAAAACAGTGATTGTTTTATAGTATCATGCTACTTTGACAATTTCAGTTATGTCCTGGGACTAGAGGGTCAGGAACATGACATTTTGAAGGTAGACTCTGATAGCATCTTTGGGATTTCAGTTTAAAAATACAGTTCCAGAGAGTCACCAGAACAAGGCTCAGTGGAACAGAAAGCCAAAGAGGGTCAACACATCCCTTTCCTTCTCTTCCATTCCTATACTCAGGATTACCTTTAACTCATGTCAAAATATTTTCTACGATGACAGCCAAGACATAATTAACACTCGTTCATGTCGGAACTATCATTGATAGTCGTAAAACAGATACAGGGAAAGCCCTAAGCATCTTAGCTCAGCCGAGGGCTTAGGGGCCGCTTGAACACCATCATCTGCCCACCTGCAGGAGGAAAGCCCTATCTCGCCATGTTGTCCCATGGCAGCAGTCTTAACTTCTGAGATGGAGAATTCTAGTGAGGAGATGGGAACAGGCTAGGAGAGCTGGAAACAAGTTGAGAAATGCAGTAGGAAAATAGACAATAATAGTCTCGCTTGTGCTTTTCAGTACAGTCATTTGTATCATTACTTCTCCATCTTCTTTGTGTCTGTAATTAAGACAATAATCTGAGATTGCCTCTTCTCCGAAATCCCTTCTTGTGTCAGTTAGGCAAAAATACTGACTCCATTTGCCAAGAGGATTCCTTATGTTTGACTTTTTGTGTGTTCTCTTGGTTGAGGCTCCCAAAGACAACGCTGTTATGATCAGAGATTTCCAGCAGGGGGTGTAACTACTTCTATAGGGTAAATTTCTGTGAGTATATCATAGTTCGTGCATTTCCAACAGAGGATAGAATTATAACTTTTTTTTTATGACTGTCTTACCTTTTGGTCCAAAATAACCACACAAATTGATACTCTTGTTAGGATATGTTGGAGAACTAGAAATTTGTAGAGACAAATATTTAAATTAAACCCTAAGATGCCTGACTGAAGCACTATTTGTCCTCCCCTCCTCCCCTTTTTTTCAAAGTAAATGAAGAACAAAGCTCTGGGTGATTTTAATTATCCAGTACAGCAGATGAAGCATTTAAATGTTTTATTCCAGGTAAGAAGAGTAATAGATGTGAGGAGGCTGGGTATTCTCACTCCAGCTTCCACATAGTACCATGAGTGAACTTCAAGAACAATTTCCTCATTTTTTTTCTTAAAATATTCTCTTTTGGGTGGGAAAGGTGAGTGTTTCAAAGCTTTTTCCTTGAAAGCACTGCTCCTATTCATGTTTAAAAATGACACCTCTATACTCATTCTTTAGCTTTTTATCTACAAATGTATAGACATTATCAGTCACAGAATGTTGGCTTCTAATCCCCATTTTAAGACTTTCTATGGCTACAGAACACCATGCTTTATTTTTTAAAGGAGAAATAAGTAACAAAGACAACAGCAGTGGTGACTTATATGTACTAGTAAGTAGATTACTGTTAATAACAAGCAAAGTTTTACATTTCCAAATCTTCTAAGTCAAGATGGATGATGCAAAACTTAAAAAAAAAAATGCTGCCTATGAAAATTATTGTCTGAAACCATAATAAAATTGGGAGAGGGTCCTTTATTAAGAGCAATGAGATTTCAAGTCGTTTTTGCACCTGGTGTCAGATCCTGTAGCTGAAAATTACATCTTATGCTCCTATTTCTTTTATGAGCCCTGATTTATTTGACTTCACATATGTTGCTAAATACCTATGATTAAAGATTTTCTGGTTGCTTAGAAAATAATTCCAGAATTATCTTAGTATGAGTACCCTATAGTACTTAACATTTTATTCAATTCAGGTAATGCTTCAGGCATTGTTTAAGGACTTTTAGTACAAAGATAAAAAATACACAAAAGCACATTCTGTTCAAGCCTACGGGGGATTTGTGCTTCCTCTTCCTATTTTCTTCTCTCTGCCTTCTGACTTCTGTGTGGCTTTCATTGCAATGCTCCCCAGCTTTCCCCTTGCCTAGGTGTGAAGTATCCTCAGAGCACAGCCTCGGATGCAGCAATGGATGGAATCAAGGATTTTAGTCATGCCTTTTTAAAATTAAGGAGCGAATAACAGAGAAATTAGAAATGTCTTTTCTGTTTTTAAACAGTTTTAAGTTTACCTTTGAGGACTATGAACAGTGGAGGGGTTGGGGGAGGAACAATCGAACAGATCTTCTGCTGGGAAATTGTGACAGATTTACTGACAAATATTTTCTAACAAATTTGTACCAACAGGCAGTTTTTGTTTTCTTTCCTGACAGAGCGTAAATTTACTTCTGGATGGCAGCAGCTACGCCATTATAACACTAAAAAGCAACCTTGGCTAACTTCCGTACCTTATGTAGCATAAGAATAATATGAATTTTAAAGCATTTTAAAAATATATTTACTGATGATAAACTATTTTCAGTACAGGAAATAAATCTTGCCCCAAGGAGAAATATGCCCCCCCCCCCAAGTTACTTTACACGAACCAATGAATTGGGGCAGATTTATTGTTTTTAACTTCTAACATCTCCGTTTAAAATTAGGGTGACCTTGGGAAAGTCACAAATAGTTTCTTCGGAGCTTAAAGGCCACGATTTCCTTCGTTCAAATTCTCTCTGCCTTTTCGTGTCAATGCACAGATGAATAATACATGGAAAACTCAACATACTCCCAAACTTGCGTAATTCCTAACAGTCTCAAAAAAAAAAAAAAAAAAAAAAGACCGAATGCATTTATGCATTTTCAGGCAGTATCTTGAAAGTCGGGAGGGAAGCAGATAGTTGGAGCCCTTGGGGCCACCCTAAACCATCTAAATCTTGGCGTCTGGCTCAACTTCCCTAAGAATAGCCAGGATCAAGGGCCTGCGTCTGTGTCGTGTCCACAGGGAAAGGACTCCTCTTGCCCCGGACTAGCTCAGGCTTCTGGCTGAGAGTGGCTCCAGGTCCCGGGCGGGTGATGTCTGTGGTCGGTAAGCGATTAACCAGGCAGGACCGGCGGTGCACACACACAGAGGGAGTCTCTGCGACGGAGCTCAGGCACATTCTTTCCTTTGCATTCTTCAGTGCCCAGAGACCTTAGACTCCAAGGCTTAGAGGGATTTATGGAGGAGCGTTCGGTGCCCAAGCCATGCCTTGCGACGGCTAACACAACACTGAGTTCCTTTGCAGGACTCCGAGTTACCGCCAAATACCGAAGGAAGGCAAGGGAGAGGGCAGGGAGGCTGGCGACCACGCACGGCGAGAGGCGCCTAAAGCGTGGAGGATGGGACGGAGGAGGAGCGGAGTACGAGAAAGGGGAGAGCGGAGGAGAAACACTCACGCCAATGGGTAACAGGGAAAAGGTGAGAAGGAAGGGAGTAGGAGCGGGAGCCAATGGGTGGGAGAGGCGGGGATAGGGGGAGGGGCAGAAGCCAATGGGGAGCGGGCCCCGAGCGGGGACGCGGCCCCGCGCGCTCGCGCGCCCCCTCCCTCCAGCGCGGCCGCTCGCGCCTCCTCAGCTCCCGGGAGACGAGAGCAGGGGCGGGGCCGGACCGGGAACGCGGCTCGGGAGGCGTCTGGAGGTGAGCGCCGCAGGGCGGGGGAATTATGGGGCGGGCGGCGCGGGCACGCACGCGCGCCCCCGTGCTGCCCGCGCCGCCCCCGGCCGGGTGTGTGGCTTGGCGCGCGCGCGCGTGCGTGCGTTCCGGCGGTGCGCGCCGGGAGAGATGCTGAGGTAAAGTTCGGGAGAGAGGGAGAGATCCGTCAGCGCGAGGAGCCCGAGTGGCCGCCATTACTGAGCCCAGCGCGACGGCGGGCGCGGGGGACGGGGGGAGGGTCGGGGCTACCGCTGCCGGCAGGCGGGCGGGTTACCGGGCAGCGCGAGCCGCGGGGCTCGGGCTTTCGGGGCGTGTGTGTCGGCGAGGGCGCGGGGAGCGCGCCGGCAGCGAGAGGCGAGCCGAGAGTGGAGGAGGCGGCGGCGGCGGGAGCGCTCCCCAGGAATGTCGCTGCCGCCGCCACCGCCGCGGCCGCTGCCGTTGAGGAGGCGACGGAGGAGACCGGCGTTGTTAGGTAGGACCTCGGAGAGCCGGCTGCGCGGGGCCTGCCTCTCCCCTCCCGCCGGGGACCCTCGGTCGCCGCCGCCGGTTGTAACCAGTTGAAGGGGCTGGGGCCGGGCGGCTGGGTCCTCGCAGGCCGGGCCGCGGGGATCCGGTCGGCTGAAGGGCAGAGAGGCCGGAGAGGGGCCGCTTTCTCCACAGGTGACCGGGCCGGGGGCGGCGGAGGCCTGCTGGCCGCCGAGCTCGTGCCGGCCCCGCCAGGCGTCCTCTCCCCGCGCCACCTTCACTTGTCCGGGGCTTGGAGGGTGCGCGGGGAAGGAAGGTGGCGGGGTCGGCTGGCTGGGCTGCCGCCGCTAACGAGTTCCACCTGGCAGGGGGATCGCGGTGGGCGCAGAGCCGCAGAAACAGGACCTCGGCTGCAAACTTAACCGCCTTTCCGGGGGATCGGCCCTTTCACTTTTTTCTTATCTCCTCGACTCCTCCCTAGGTTCACCACCACATTCCCATCTGCTAAAGCTTGGGGGTAAGGGAGTGAGTGAGAAGTTGCACTGCGCAACCCAAACACGGACTCCTTCCTGGCGTTCAACTGCTTACTGGGCTGGGGCTTTGATCCCGAGTTTTCTGCTGGAATAACCTCTAAAATTTCCCTCGGTTCCCAGCAAAGAAAAGTATCGGGGTGGGGGTGGGGAGCAGCTCGGGAGCGCGCGTGCACTTATCCACACATAAATACGCTCCCTCACACCCTCCCTCTCTAGCTTTATTGGAAATGCAAGTGAGGTACAAACTCTGGAGAAGCTGAGGCTGAAGGATGCTAGAAAGTAAGGACAAACTGTTAGAACGACTGATAAAATTTCGAGAAAGTTACAGGGGAGAAGTTCATACTTTTACCGTATGAGAGGAATTCAGTTTGGGCCAGTGCTTTAGTAAATAACAAGTAAAATGTACTAAATCAAAACCAAGATAGTGAGATGAGTGGATTTCCTCATCCATCTAACTTTCTATATCATCAGCTTACTTTTTCTTTTGGGAAGGTAAAAACCAAGGACATTTTTTAAAATGTCTCTGTTTACTACTGTTAGTGCATGTTGCCTTCAGCAGGTGTGTGAGGTGGGGATTACCCTTTCTACTTAAATTCCAAACCAGTATCCAGTTTGAACAGAATATTAGGAATTGTTTACCAGCTTTGAGAAGACCACTCACTTTATGGAAAAGTTCTTTCAATCTCTATCTAAGACAGTTCTTCTGGCAGCCAATACATCCAGATGTGGCTATTCCCGGAAAATACTTTGGTTTGAATATAGACCTCACCAAAATATGTTTGGAAATATTTTACTGTCAATTCCTGTTTATTTGTATGGTACTCCTTTTCAGTATTTTTACATACTAAAACTAATAGTATAAGGTAACCTGCAGCTTTCAGGAAAATGTAGCTTTAATTTTAAATTTCTCATTTTGTGCCTTTTTAAAAATCCTTTGTAATTGACCTATATTTTTCCTCTCTATAGAATGTAGAGCAGAGGAAGAAAGTTATAACTATGGGTCACAAAAGCCTGATTAGGCATTGGGGAAGTTTGTATAGATTGTGGATTTAAAGGTGAGGGATATGTGCTTATTTAACTTTAAGAACTATAGCTATTGATCTGATTGATTTAAAGCAGAATCCAACACTATAGACAATTAGATAACTATTGATTTGGTTGTCTTCTTTAGCTACATTCTTTAACTCAGATCAGCATGCCTTATTTTACCACTTTTTGTTCGTTATTGAAAGCATTGGGAATAGGCTTGGTTACACGTGGATAGAAAAAACTGTCACAGAATTGTGCTTATTGTTTTTTTATTTTTGTCCATTTAAGTTATATAGGTGATTAGACTTTTTTTCTTATGGTGATGGACATTGAAACAGGATGTTGCATGGTGCTCTACCACCAAGCTACTTCTCCAGTCTCTTTCAAAATCGATTCTCAGTTTCTTAATATCTCAGTATCTTAATACCATCTCTTACATGGTATTTATGTTGCCTATTTTTGTCCCATTTCTCCTCTTTTTTTAGAAAGGCATTTTTAACACACATTTTGGTAATAAAATTTTTCACCTTGAAGGTTAAGGTTTTATATGAAATAAAGTGTTGCCTTTCAGGGGGTATTAGAAGTTACGGCTTAGCTTTTGAATAATAGTTATGTACGCCCCAACTCTACTGTTGTAGAATTGAACCATGCCCTTGAGCATACTCTACCAACATTCTTAGTTGTTGAAGAAAAGCATGTTTCATGAATATATACTAAATTTTCCACTGTTTATTTGGATCCGTAGCTTTTTCTTTGCAAATCAAGAAAGCACTGTGGTTAATTAATTGATGAAGCAATCTATAATGTTATTTCATGTTTGTAATAATCGTTAAGTACAGGAAAGAAATCTGTCTAAAAGAATACTAAAAAAAGTTTAATAAAGTCATATATCTTCCTTTTGGCAGTTTCTGTAATGAGCCATTTAAGTGTAAGGTTTTGTTGATTTTTATCAAACTAGGGGAAAATGTTAGACTGTTTTTGGTTGGTGTGATATACCTATTTAGCATGTGTATAGTACGGGGTCCTTGGTACATTCCATTGTACTGCAAACAAACTAGAATGGAACATTAGAATTAAAACAAAAATCAGACATAAGAATTTAAAATACATTCTTTAATAGAGTTTCAAGCTCTGCTCCTTCGATCCCTGGAGTCTTCCCCTAGATGCCATGAGACTTTCTTTGATAAGTCACCCTCCTAAAACCAAGGCAGTTTCTGTTTTTAATCTATGAAAGTCTGTGTTAAAAAGTATTTAAGTCTCTGATGTATTGTTCATTACCTTGATTATTTTTATTTAGCACTTAATAGCATACTGTGGGGATAAAGAGATGGATTAGAGAGTAGACGGCAGTTGAGACTTTAGTATGAGAGGTAGTGACTGTAGAGGACTAAGTAGATAAAGGTGCTAGGAGGTCCAGGAAAAAGAACAAAGCTAGCCTGTGCATGCTCTCTCTCTCTCCCCCTCTCTCCCTCTCTCTCCCTCTCTCTCCCTCTCTCTCCCTCTCTCTCTTTCTCTCTCTCTCTCTCTCTCCCTCTCTCCCTCCCTCTCTCCCTCCCTCCCTCCCTCCCCCTCCCTCTCCCTCTCTCTCTCCTTCACAGAAGAAAACAGTTGGGTTTTTTTTTTTTCTTTTTATAACCCCAAGTATTCTATAAGCAGTCTCCACAGGGCTGTGCTGTAAAACAGTAACTTTTCATCTTACACTTAGAATTAGAGTTATTACTTGGGAAAAGTTACATGTAACTTTTATTTCATGGTTAAAATATGACTTAAGATTCGCCCTTAGATTTTTCTCAAGCTTTTTATCATGCAGAGTTAATTGCAAACATTGGTTTTAATTTTTTCCTTAACTTCTGATTAATCTTATTATCCTTAGCAGATTTATTTTATTGAATATCTAGGCACTGTGAGCAATATAAAATAGTGTGTATGAACTATAGCCCTGACTGCTGTCAGAGCTTATAGTTGTTTGTTTTAAAATTGAGGCCCCCACCCCCAACATGCTTGTCTGTATATACACTTGTGCATGTGGGTGCCCTTGGAGGCCAGAAGAGGGCATCAGCTCTCCTGGAGCTAGAATGTGTGCACTTTCTCCCAGCCTCTGCAAGAGGCTCTTAACTGTTGAGCCATGTCTCCATCCCCAGAGCTTATAGTTTTGAAAGAGAGAGAATTTGAGATGTGGAACAATGTAAAAATAGTTAAATGTGAGGCTAATACAGAACTGTATTAACTACTGTATTGGCTACAGGATAGTACTTTACTGATTTAAAATTTGTTATAAAGGGCTGGAGATTGGGTTCTGCAGTAAGAGTGCTAACTCCTCTTCTTGAGGATCCAGGTTCTAGTCCAAGCACCCATATGATAGCTAAAGACTTATCAGTAACTCCAGTTCCAAGCGAACCTAATGACCTTTTATGGGCTTCATGGGCATTGATTTCACACAGCACATAGACATAATATACAGGCAAAGTACTTGTACACATTAGATAAGTAAAATAAAATACATATAATGTGGTATAAAGAAATTTCTATAAAAGAGGTACTTTTTGAAAGTAGTTAAGATAGTGAGGAGGAATAAAAAAGATGTTGAAATAGTAATGTCTATGGACCAAAAGTATGTGGGAAAATGTAAGCCAGGTTGGCAAGAGAGAAGAAATGCAAGGTAAAAGTATAAGAGCATCAGTTTGTACCTTATGAGTAAGCTGAAATATTAATATAAATGCAGGGGTAATAAAGAGATCATGGAGAAATAGACTGTCTATTCTCACTGTATTTGACATTAAACAGCCCTGGAGAGATGGACTATAGTTCTTGGCTTCTGGTTTGGTATAGTTTGTCCATTTTCTTGTTGGGTGTGCCCTTTTACTGATGAAAAATTCTGTGCTTATTATTTGTTATAATTTCCATTTCAGAGCCAAGGTAACATTTTTTGGGTTGTTGGCTGTTTAAGGTATATAGGATTCTTCAGGTACTTCTAGGAATACTTAGTGGTCTTAAAATTTTCTGAACTTTATGTTCTTGTTACTCATCTTGACCTTACTTCATTTTATTACTAAGTTTTGTGTCTTTGGAGATAACACTACAGTCTCAGGTGATATCACCATCTGTTGCTAAAACTGATTAGCTTTTCATTGAGAAACACTGACTCATTTATTTCATATTAGACATATGTGCCAGTCACTAAGTTCTCTGTCTAGCATTGTTCTTTTTTCAGTTCTGCTGAGACAGTTCAGGTGCTTAGCATACAGTAGTTATTCATTTTTGTAGGCTTTGTATCCCATCACATTCAGTCTTGTATCCTATCTATTCTAGACTCTTCTGTTTCCTTTTACAAGCTCTACCTCCTGTTTGTTCTTTTATAGGATATATTTTAAATCTAGGCATATTCCTCTACTTTCCAGTGTGGTTGCTGTGCTCAATTCACACTTCATTGATCACACATCTGGAATGACTTCTCTTTGAAAACCAAACCCTATCAAATCTTTTTTGTTCATATAAGTCTACTTCTCAGGACTGGGGAAATGGCACAGTGGAGAAGAGAAGAACATTGGCTACTCTTGTATTCTTGAGAACCTGGGCTTGATTCCTAGCACACACATGGCTGCTTTTACTCGACCTGACACCCCTTTGGGCTTCCACAGACACCAAGTACATGGCCAGTTTACATATAAACACTATACACGCAAGCAAAATACTTAAACACATAGCATACAAAAAAGAATCATCTAAGGTGTATAAACTATGGCTTTTGTCTGATCATTTATTTCTCTATAATACCCTGTCATATTATAGTCATATTATTCTGTCAAAGTTGTCAGAATAATATTTAAAAATATATGAACACAATATGAAATTCAAATACCTGTGTGTCTAAATGAAGTTTTAGTATAATGTATTAAGATCATTTTATTCTCAAGTCAAGTAATATGATACTAGACAGTATACCCAATCCATTATAGAAAAAAGTTTTCCAAACCTTGGTCTAGTATAGCTTATAACTTGTATTTCATTTATTTGAATTCATAACTGTATTTTTAAACTCCATTATACTTATCACATTGCTTTTATCTCTTTAGCTATGGTACTATAAAGATGAGTGGTGGTATGGAGTTTTTGTTTATATTAAAGACAAATCTCATGCATACCACGCTGGCTTCCAAATTGCTGTTTAGCCAGAGGTGACCTTGACTTTCTGATCTTCCAGCCTTTGCCTTCTGTGATTGTGTTGTGATAACAGGCACAAATCACAGTGCTTGTTTATTTTTTAGACTTACTAAGGCAGGCTCTTACTTTTAGTCCAGGCTGATCATCCAGAACTTAATATATAAACAAAGACTGGATATGCCTTCTTCCTTATCTTCCCAGATGATGGAGTTGCAGGGGGTCATCTTGACCAGCAAGGTGTGTGTGTTTGTGTATGTATGTATATATGTGTATATATTTATAGTGTGGAAATGTTTCTTAGCCTCTTGACATCCTTTTTAAAATGTCCAATGTTTTAAAACTCTATACTTTTTCCTGTGATTATTTGACTTGCTACTATTCCCATCTTTAAAAAGAAAATTAAAGATGTTTGCTCTCAAGCCTGATGACTTGAGTTATGGTAGAAGGAGAATTGACTCCTACAAGTTTTCCTCTGATCTATAGACCTGTGGTGGTATATATATGCCTACACACATACAAAATAAATATAAGTTTAAAACATTGGAAAACCTTGCTTACAGTCATTCATATAATAAAAATTACAAGTTCTTTTCTGTGTAGCATAACAAATATAGAAAGTAATTAAAAGTGTTCCCTCTACTTCTTAATTTTTCAAAGAGTGTGAGCATGCATATTCATGTGCTGTCTTCAGTGGACTTCTTTATAGGTTCTTTGGACCTTCCTTATAGTATCTTTAGATTTTCTAAGTCTCTGGCTTAAGGTTAAGCAGGTAGTGGCTAAACATAGGCATATAGGTTGTTCTCTTAAGTTGATAGAAATGAGATGGCCTTTGATGCTTTTATTTCCATTACTGAATAAGGAAATAGATTAGTATAAGTTTGGGAGAGCTTTCACATAAAGGCATAGGGAAAAAAGCATGTTGATCAGTGAAAGATCAGTGAAAGGTAGATTAAGTAATAAGGTCTGCAATTACTCTGGGAATAGTTTAGCTGCCTTTCAATAAAATCCCCACCCAGCAATTTGAAATATCAAAAGATAGAAATGGATAAAAGAATTACTTTTATTGAATAGTGTTAGGAAGCCAAGAGTTCCTGCTTGGATCCCTCACCATCTACCTCCAGGAAGTACTTTACTGTTTATTAGTCTATAGTGGATGTAAGTGATCAAACTATAGGGCTTAGGAAGGTGCTGGACATTTTAGATTAGAAAGCACTATGTGGCTTTCTATTAACTGGGCCAACAAATGTGGCATCAGGATTATATAATGGTTTTAGAGCTCTGTGTTCTGAGCCTGGAGATTGATTCTTTTTTTTTTTTTTTAAACTGTTAAATATTATTTTGTTCCTTGTGTGTGTTAGGTTAATCTGGGAGCTAGGAGATTGGGTAAAAACAGAAAATTCTAGAAATTTTAGGTTAGTCACTACATAATTGTTAAAAAATTTAAAAGATTCTCTTCGTAACTTGATCATAGTCTAATCTAAAGACAAATTCATAAAATTAACTTCTTACAGCTATATAACATCTAAAGATTGTGTGTTTTCTGGCAGAAATCTTGGTTCAAAGGTAAAATTTAAATCAAAATGGCATGATTGCTTTTTATTTTTACATTGTTTAATTACTTAGCTACCTTATATATGCTAAAATGTTACCAGTTTTTGCTTATAACATTGATAAACCTGTCATGACGAATTAGAACATTAACAGGAAAAATATTTCAGGTTTACACTAATTTTTTAGTATGAAGTTTTTTATGCTATTCTGGATAGTTTAGCTTATTGAGTATAGGATGGTCTTTGTGTTAGGGTCTGTCTTTGGAAATGTTTGGTTACATTGGGGTATTTAAGATTGAGCAAGTAATTGTAAAGTTATTTCTGTATAGTCGGGTCTTAGAAATGCAATTTCCTATAATAAATGCTTTGACTTGTAAAAAAAAAGATACTTAAAGTCAGTTATATTTAGGGCTATATTTTTTATTTTTAGATTTTTGAATTCATTTTTCATCTTATGTATATATGTGCTTTGCCTGCATGTTCTTATGCACATCATGTGCATGTATTGCTGTGAAGACCAGGAGACAATGTTGGAACTCCTAGAACTGGAGTGTTAGATAGTTGTAAACTGTCATGTGGGTACTGGGAGTGAAACTTAACTCCAGGCTCAGCTCAGTATTAAGACTTATAAATCTGTTTTGTGAAGTACTGTTAGGCTTGTTATACTGGTGTTATGAATAAAAATTTATGCCTTTTGGGGTCTTAAATCTGGAGTGAAATGGGAGAGGGGTAGAGTTAATGACATACAATACTTAGATTACTTATGAAGTAGTTTTGGAAATACTGGGGAAAGTAGGAAGACAGGAATGTGTTAAGCATATTGTGTGCCTCACTGTGCCTGAAACATAATGATAATTTAGGAAAATAGCTTAGAGATGTATGAGAACATTGTAGTAGGCAGGAATTATAGTACTAGGACATTAAGGACTTGACTTTTCCTTTTAAAAATACTGAAAAGTTTTTAACAGAAGAATGGCAAGCTCTGGTTTATATTTTAACAAGAACCTTGCTGTTCTGATATCAAAAGATCAGAGAAAGGAAACAGGAATTATGCAAGGAAATGAAATTAGAATCATATATCAAATATGATAGTGAATAGAATCCAAGTTATAGTAGTAAAGATGGCAGGAACTGGTAAGTTTTGTTTGTGTGCACATGCATCTCACACACACACACACACACACACACACACACATATTTAAGGGTAGGGCTATTAAGGACAAAGCAAAACTATAAAGGTATAAATATTTAAAATCATACTTTTAATATAAATAGATGCAACAATTTTATGAAAGGGGACAAAAGTTTTATTATTTAAAGATTAATGTTTATAGATTTATGTTTCTTAACTGATGATAGTTCTGTGTATATGGAATACAATGTGGCATTTTAGCAAATTGATAAGTGATGGGATCGGAGAAATTGGCATATCTTTTGATATCAGAACAGCCAGGTTCTTGTTAAAATATAAACCAGAGCTTGCCATTCTTCTGTTAAAAACTTTCTAGTACTTGTAAAAGGAAAAGCCTTTAGTCATTTTTTCATATTGGGAATGGTCAGAATCTTTTCTATTAGTTTGCTTTTTGATACTATAATAAAATATGGAACAAAACCAACTTGAGAAGAAAAGGATTTGGCTATACATCCTAGGGCCAGTCCATCATTGAGGAAGTCAGAGCAGAAATTCAAGAGGAGCAGAGGCAAGAACCATGAAGGAAAACTTACAGGCTTATTTCTATTTCTCCTGGCTTACTCAGCTACCTTTCTTATATAGCTCACGCTCATTGGCTAGTCTAATGGAGGCAGTTACTCAGTTGGGGTTTCTTCTTAGTCATGTCAGGCAAACAACCAAGGTTGGCCATCACAAGTTTACCCCTTGTCAACTTGACACACAAACACATTACTGTGAAAAATCTGTAACCCTTCTTTGCTCCCTGGTCTTGTGCTAATATAATGTCACAATATAAAACATGGTATAAATTTTAAAAGGTCTCAGTCTTTAAAACTTTCAATACTTTAAAAATCCAAGTTCTCTTAAAAAATTCATTCTCTTAACTATCTTTTCCTGTAAAATCTAAAATAAATGATATAGTTTCTTATTTTAAGAGGAAAGAACTTGGGTATAGTTATGGTCAAATAAAAGCAAAACCAAGCCGGGCGGAGGTGGCGCATGCCTGTAATCCCAGCACTTGGGAGGCAGAGGCAGGCGGATTTCTGAGTTCGAGGCCAGCCTGGTCTACAGAGTGAGTTCCAGGACAGCCAGGGCTATACAGAGAAACCCTGTCTCGAAAAATTAAAAAAAAAAAAAAAAAAAAAAAAAAAAAAAAAAAAAAAAAGCAAAACCAAAATCTAACAAAAAGTTCACAGTCTTACCATCTGGGACTCACTCATGATTTTCTGGGCTACAAAGGGCTTGAATAGCTCCACAACTTGAGTTCCACCATTCACAGCCCATGCAGCTTGTCTACTACTCTCAGGCCAAGTCCACTATGCACCTAACACTGCCCTTTTTAGTCATTCTATGGTCCTTGCATTTCCGGTATGCTGAACTGTCCACTTTTAACAGGTGGTACCTTCACCAATGAATGACCTTTCCTGGCCTCAGACAGTGTCAAGCCACAGCTTCTGTATATGATTCTTTCGGTAGTAGGGTTTCTACTGCAGCTGAGTTGAACCTTCACCAATAATCTCTCCTGGTCTCTCTTCAGGGGATCTTTGTTGCCATTCAGTGCCAAGACTCAACTGCTCTCTGTAACCTCTTCATGCCTTCAAAACCAGTACTGTGTAGGAGTCTATGCATTGCCAAGTTCTGTTTCAACTTCAGATACTGGCTTTACCCCTCAGCCTTAGCTGTGTGCTGACTCTGAGGAACTACTTCCCTAATTTCACCTCAGTGATGCTCCTCTCTTACTAATCATAGCTGATTTTTCAGCCTCAGCCTACCAACATTGGTTGTCCCACTTAAAGCAACAATTTTAGTTACATAGATTCTTAATTAAAATGTTGCAGGAATAGAATCTTTGAGAGACTGAAGTCTAAGTATTGAAACTGAATCCTCTGAAACATCACAGACCAGGCCTTCACCTGCATTTCTATCCATGTATCTTCCAAGCTTCAACAACAATTCATTAAACTCTGAGCACTCTGCCTTTTCTAGCCAAAAGCTCCCAAATGAACCACAGTCTTCTGCCAAAACAACACGGTCAGGTTCATTCCAACACCATTCTATACGAGTTTGGTTCTCTGTTACTGTGATTAAACATTGACTAAAACAAACTTGAGTATTTATTTATTTGGTTGTGTAGTTACAGTTCATCATTGAGGGAAGTCAGCACAGGAACCATGAAGGAAAGCACTATAGTAGCTTATTTTCCCTGGCTTGCCCATGGAAAACCTTAAATAGTCCATGCCCACCTGCCCAGGGATGGCACTGCCAATAGTAGGTAAAGTACTCCTCCTTTCCAGGTTTGTCAAGTAGACAACCAAAATTAGCCATTATACCTCTCTACTAGTTATTTTAAAATACTTGTTTTCAATTCTGATTAGTCTGCAGTGATGTAGAACATTAGAAGTTATTTCTACTGTCCAGCTGTACTTCAATACCTATTATCTATCCTCTCTTCATCATTCAATCCCCTCACACTTTACCCAGGCTCTAGTCAATAGCATTCTAGTCTCTAAAAATATTTTAGGTTAAATTGAATTCCTCCTCCTCCCCCCTCACCCCGCCCCCCCCACTCCCCGACACGGTTTCTCTGTGTAGCCCTGACTGTCCTGGAATTCACTCTGTAGATCAGGCTGGCCTTGAACTCAGACATCCGCCTGCCTCTGCCTCCCAAATGCTGGGATTAAAGGCGTGCACCACCACCGCCTGGCTAAATTGAATTCCTACGATTTTATTTGTATTTTTCATTTTTTTTTTTAGATTTCTTGTGTAGCTTTTTAATTTGTAGAAAGCCACTTCATGTTATTAAACTTTATTTAAAAGACAATGAAAAGTATGAATGGCCTAGTAAGTTTTTAGAAACTTAGTTCTAGGAAATGGCTTTATTTTTAAAAAGAGGTCTAGTGAAGTTTCACACAAATCTATATTGTCATTAATTTCTATAAAGTTAATTGACAGTTGACATAACTTTCTTGATTAAAAACCCTAAACTTTTAAGATGAGCTTAAAGGAATTTGAGAACCCTCACTGCAAGCTATTAAAAGCAGCACTATGAGTAGGTAAACTTGAACCAAAACATTTAATTTCATGCAGGCCATTACCACTATTACTACCACCACCATTATTACTTATTATTTCTTGCTTTCATCATAAGTAAAATACGTTGACTAAATGTTGTGAGAATAAGTTACTATGTATGAAAGTACAATTTCATAAGAAAGAAGCTATATGCAAAATTGTCCTAGTAACATTAGTGCCGATCATAATTGAAAGAGAATTTCAAACTGAATTTAAATAACATAACGTAGTAGAAAAGTGGGGTTCCGATCATTAATTTTTTAGAGATTTTTGTTCTTTAGTCTTAAAAAAATACCAAAATTGCTTTAATTAATTAAATCAAGTTGTCTACCACTAAGCTGCATTCCCTAGCCCAAGTCTGAACTCTTAGTAAGTTATAGTGTCCAGAGTTAGATTTATGCCTTACATTGTACTTAGATAAGCATATATGATAGATATTACTAAAGATGTGAGCACTTTGGTGGAGATTAGGGTTTAGTTGAAAGTTTTCAATAGTATTCCTCTCTTCCTTTTCTGTCTTCTGCTCTCTCAATTTTGGGAGGATTGTATCTAATAAATTTCACGTGAGTGTTGAGACTTAACAAAAACAAACAACCAAACAAAAACCTCTAAAATTAAAATCCTGGGGAAATACACTTCAAGGAATTCTGTTATCTAAAGCCAGTTATTTTATACTTTTTATGTCATGAGGCTGGAGATTACAGCTGTTTTAATATACTTGCTTAGAGCATGCTAGCACTAGGGTCCTTGATTCTACCCTTGACACAGTATCAAACAAAATGGAGTAAAAGCTGTAAGTTAGTTGATAAAGTAGTGCATTTTAGTTATTTATTTGCATAGTCTTACAGAAGCCAAGAAAATTAAAGGAGTAGGAAAGATTAGTTATTTTCTCAAATCCGTAGGAAGGAGTAATTAGAAGCAGAGCTCACATTTGGTGCATGTGAGCCATTAGATTTGTATGTCTAACAGTTATTAGATCTACCTTAAAATTTGAGGCCTTGTGCATTTATAAAAGTAAATTATAAGTTGTTTATATTATTTCTTTACATATATGCAACATTATTAGAATTATTAGTTTACATAATATTTTGTTATTGAGATTTTTACTTTGTGTATTTCCACATGCGTAACTCATGTTAAGTTTTTCATTTTTTTTTTCCCCTTTCTAGGAAGATGATCCATATGATCTTGAAGAAGACCTTTCTTTGGCAATGAGGGAACTACAAAGAACCAAATATAATTCTGAAATTCAGGATCTGTATTTTGAGATGGTTTTATTTTCAGAATGAAAAGTATATATGGTTACCTTTATGAATGTAAAGACATGAGAAAAGAGTTATGATGGCAAAGAACAAAGAGCCTCGACCCCCATCCTATACTGTCAGTGTAGTTGGACTCTCTGGAACTGAAAAAGACAAAGGTAACTGTGGAGTTGGAAAATCTTGTTTGTGCAATAGATTTGTACGCTCAAAAGCAGATGAATATTATCCAGAGCATACTTCTGTGCTTAGCACCATTGACTTTGGAGGCCGAGTAGTAAACAATGATCACTTTTTGTATTGGGGTGACATAACACAAAATGGTGAAGATGGAGTAGAATGCAAAATTCACGTCATTGAACAAACAGAGTTTATTGATGACCAGACTTTCTTGCCTCATCGAAGTACAAATTTGCAACCATATATAAAACGTGCAGCTGCCTCTAAATTGCAGTCAGCAGAAAAACTAATGTACATTTGCACTGATCAGCTAGGCTTGGAGCAAGACTTTGAACAGAAGCAGATGCCTGAAGGGAAACTCAATGTAGATGGATTTTTATTGTGTATTGATGTGAGTCAAGGATGTAATAGGAAGTTTGATGATCAACTTAAATTTGTGAATAACCTTTTTGTCCAGCTATCAAAATCCAAAAAGCCTGTGATAATAGCTGCAACTAAATGTGATGAATGTGTGGATCATTACCTTAGAGAAGTTCAAGCCTTTGCTTCAAACAAAAAGAATCTTCTAGTAGTGGAAACATCAGCACGATTTAATGTCAACATTGAGACATGTTTCACTGCTTTGGTACAAATGTTGGATAAAACTCGTGGCAAACCTAAAATTATTCCCTATCTGGATGCTTATAAAACACAGAGACAACTTGTTGTCACAGCAACAGACAAGTTTGAAAAACTTGTACAGACTGTGAGAGATTATCATGCAACTTGGAAAACTGTTAGTAATAAATTAAAAAATCATCCTGATTATGAAGAATATATCAACTTAGAGGGAACAAGAAAGGCCAGAAATACATTCTCAAAGCATATAGAGCAACTCAAACAGGAACATATAAGAAAAAGGAGAGAAGAATATATAAGTACCTTACCAAGGGCTTTTAATACTCTCTTGCCAGATCTAGAAGAGATTGAACATTTGAATTGGATGGAAGCTTTGAAGTTAATGGAAAAGAGAGCAGATTTTCAATTATGTTTCGTGGTGCTAGAAAAAACACCTTGGGATGAAACTGACCATATAGACAAAATTAATGATAGACGGATCCCATTCGACCTTCTGAGCACTTTAGAAGCAGAAAAGGTCTATCAAAACCATGTACAACATCTGATATCAGAGAAAAGAAGAATAGAAATGAAGGAGAAATTCAAGAAGACTTTAGAAAAAATTCAGTTCATTTCACCTGGGCAGCCATGGGAGGAAGTTATGTGTTTTGTCATGGAGGATGAAGCATTCAAATACATCACTGAGGCTGATAGCAAAGAAGTATATGGTAGACATCAGCGAGAGATAGTAGAAAAAGCCAAAGAAGAGTTTCAGGAAATGCTTTTTGAGCATTCTGAACTTTTTTATGATTTAGATCTTAATGCAACTCCAAGTTCTGATAAAATGAGTGAAATTCATACAGTTCTAAGTGAAGAACCTAGATATAAAGCTTTACAGAAACTTGCACCTGATAGAGAATCTCTTCTACTTAAGCATATAGGATTTGTTTATCATCCCACTAAAGAAACATGCCTCAGTGGCCAATATTGTACAGATATTAAAGTGGAACACTTACTAGCCAATAGTCTATTACAGAAGGATCATAGCCGCTCACGCTTGTATCATGATAGTACCAATATAGACAAAGTTAATCTTTTCATTTTAGGGAAAGATGGCCTTGCCCAAGAGCTAGCAAATGAGATAAGGACTCAATCCACTGATGATGAGTATGCCTTAGATGGAAAAATTTATGAACTTGATCTTCGGCCCGTTGATGCCAAATCGCCTTACATTTTGAGTCAGCTATGGACTGCAGCCTTTAAACCACATGGGTGCTTCTGTGTCTTTAATTCCATCGAGTCATTGAGTTTTATTGGAGAATTTATTGGAAAAATAAGAACCGAAGCGTCTCAGATCAGAAAAGATAAATATATGGCTAATCTTCCATTTACATTAATTCTTGCTAATCAGAGGGATTCCATTAGTAAAAATCTACCAATTCTCAGGCACCAAGGTCAGCAGTTGGCCAACAAGTTACAGTGTCCTTTTGTAGATGTACCTACTGGTACGTATCCTCGTAAATTTAATGAATCACAAATAAAGCAAGCCCTAAGAGGAGTATTGGAATCAGTTAAACATAATTTAGATGTGGTGAGCCCAGTTCCTATCAATAAGGATGTGTCAGAAGCTGACTTGAGAATTGTCATGTGTGCCATGTGTGGCGATCCATTTAGTGTGGATCTCATTCTTTCACCTTTCCTTGACTCTCATTCTTGCAGTGCTGCTCAAGCTGGACAGAATAATTCATTAATGCTTGACAAAATTATTGGTGAAAAAAGGAGGCGAATACAGATCACAATATTGTCATACCACTCCTCAATTGGAGTAAGAAAAGATGAACTGGTTCATGGGTATATATTAGTTTATTCTGCAAAAAGGAAAGCATCAATGGGAATGCTTCGTGCATTTCTATCAGAAGTTCAAGATACTATTCCTGTACAACTGGTGGCAGTTACTGACAGTCAAGCTGATTTTTTTGAAAATGAGGCTATCAAGGAGTTAATGACTGAAGGAGAACACATTGCAACTGAGATAACTGCTAAATTTACAGCATTATATTCTTTATCTCAGTATCATAGGCAGACTGAGGTTTTTACTTTGTTTTTCAGTGATGTTCTAGAGAAAAAAAATATGATAGAAAATTCCTATTTGTCTGATAATACAAGGGAATCCACTCATCAAAGTGAAGATGTTTTTCTACCATCTCCAAGAGACTGTTTTCCCTACAACAACTACCCTGATTCAGATGATGACACAGAAGCACCACCTCCTTATAGTCCAATTGGAGATGATGTACAGTTGCTTCCTACACCTAGTGACCGGTCCAGATACAGGTTAGATTTGGAAGGAAATGAATATCCTGTTCATAGCACTCCAAATTGTCATGATCATGAACGTAACCATAAAGTGCCTCCACCTATTAAACCTAAACCAGTTGTACCTAAAACAAATGTAAAAAAACTGGATCCAAACCTTTTAAAAACAATTGAAGCTGGTATTGGTAAAAACCCAAGAAAACAGACTTCCAGGGGGCCTTTGGCACATCCTGAAGATATGGATTCTTCAGATAACTATGCGGAACCCCTTGACACAATTTTCAAACAGAAAGGTTATTCTGATGAGATTTATGTTGTCCCAGATGATAGTCAGAATCGAATTATTAAAATTCGAAACTCGTTTGTAAATAACACTCAAGGAGATGAAGAAAATGGGTTTTCTGATAGAATCTCAAAAGGTCATGGGGAGCGTAGGCCTTCAAAATACAAATATAAATCTAAAACTTTGTTTAGTAAAGCCAAGTCATACTACAGAAGAACACACTCAGATGCAAGTGATGATGAGGCTTTCACTACTTCTAAAACAAAAAGAAAAGGAAGACATCGTGGAAGTGAAGAAGATCCACTACTTTCTCCTGTTGAAACTTGGAAAGGTGGTATTGATAATCCTGCAATCACATCTGACCAGGAGGTAGATGATAAGAAGATAAAGAAGAAAACCCACAAAGTAAAGGAAGATAAGAAGGTAAGTTTATATTTATAAAAGTGCTCACTTTTGCCTTAAAAATATATATATTTAGAATAGTTATTTTTAACATTAATAACTTAAAATATCACTAAGTATATTTGGTATCTCTTTAATTTTTAAAATTCTAAAATATTTGGTAGGGACAGATTTGATTTTGTTTTAGTGCATTTTATTTCTTGATGCTTTACTTGCAATAGAAAGCTAAGTTTATATTCTTCAGCATGCAAATTATGAGTGGAGGGTTTGTCCTTTACATTTTCAATAACTTAATTTATCTAGTGGTATCAGATTTGTATTAAAGTTGTATTTAATGCTTTCTACATCTTTTTTCACAGTATTTTAGGAACTTTGATTTCACATAAGCCTTCATCAAGGATTTTGTGTTTATTAATATTCAGTATATTTTTATTCCAGTGTATTGAATGTTACATCAGTTAAATTTTATGGTTTTAATAAATTATTGTGAAATTTCTACAGTTGATTGGTATTTATCAGAACCAATTAAAGATAACGATATTTTGAGTAATTGTACTCTAGTTAGATTTTCAGTGTATAGTAAACTGCCCATTATTACTTGGATAGACATTTTCAAAGTTTAAGGTATGGTATTTATTTTCCTAATTCTATAGCCAAAACATTTAAACTATTTTTTTCATCTAGCCCAGACATGTAAAATATACTCTTATGACCTTATGACATATGATACTAACAGTAAATATCTCTGACATTTTACACATAAAACCTTTTTAACATTAGTCCTGTCTACAGATCTAAGGTGGGCTTTTTGTTTGTTTGTTTGGATTTTGTTTTTGAAATAAGGTCTTGTGTCCCTCAGGTTAGTCTTGAACTGTGTACTCAAGGCTGGCTTTGAACTTGTGCTGCTGTCTCAGCTTCCTCTAATTACAGGGGTATACCCCAACACCCAGACATGTGTTCATACCTTTTATCACTGCCGAAGCTTCTTTTCTGCTAATTAACGTAGACCAATTGAGCATCCTTAATTTGAAAATCAAAATCTAAAATGCTCTAAAACCTGAAACCTTTGGGTCTCATCATCATATTACCCGTGGAATAATTTTATATCTAACCATACCTAATAAGGTATCAATGAAAACTAGAAATTCAAGATTACCTTTAGACTATTTATAAGATAATATGTGAAACATAAATGATTTTGATGTTTCGTCTTGAATCTCATTCTCAAGATAAACTCATTTTATATATGCAGACATCACATATAGAATAGAGATATGAAAAACTCCCAGATCCAAGCATTTTAAATAATTAAATACTCAAACTTATTTGTTTAAACTTTCATAAATGTCAAGCATCTATAACAGTAGTTCTCAACTTTCCTAATGCTACAACTCTTTAATATAGTTCCTCATGTTTTGGTAACTTCCCCCAACCATAAAATTGTTTGGTTGCTACTTCATAACTGTAATTTCGCTGTTATAAATTGTAATGAAAATGTCTGATATGCAGGATATCTGCTATGAGACCCCTGTGAAAGGATCACTGGACCCCTAAAGGAGATTGAGAACTACTCATCTATAGTCTTTCTACCTCAGTATTGCCTTTACTTATGTGTTTATTTTTCTATTTGGTTTACAAGTCTTAATTGTTTTGCTATCTTGAGAGGGAGAAAGGGAGGGAGGGGGAGAGAGAAATGGCTCACTCACTTTTTTTTGAGACAGGATTTCTCAGCTGAACATATATCTCACTAATTGACTAGGCTGGTTAGCCAGTGAGCTTCAGGGATAGTAGATACTCATTATATTGGCCAGCTTTTATGTGGGTATTGATCAGAATTCAAGTCTCTGGGCTTGTGCAATAAACATTTTACCAACTGGTCCAGCTCTCCATCCTCTATAATTTCTACTAAATAAGTAGTTGCAGGAATAGTAAAAAGTTCCTGTACTCCAGGAATAGTCAGATTTTCTGGTTGTTTATATCCCATCTTGCTTGAACATGAAGTATGGCTATGTTTGTTTGCATATTTGGAGGTTTAACTGAAGGTAATAGAATTTTTGCAGTTAAGTGCTTCATCATATATTCTCTATGTAAAATTATCTCTAATAACAGTGGTGTTTTAGTGTTTCTGTTTTCCATCTGGCAAATTAATTAAAACTGGCTGGCTACTTTTCCTTGGTTTTCATTTTGCTACCTTTTGTTAGCATAATGAATGAGTTGTTTTCTTATGAAAGTTTGTTCTAGGCATAGTCTTAAGGATATGTTTGTAATCACCAGATTCAAAAGGCCTGTAGTTTAGTGATTAAATGTTATTTCTTCAGTTTTTTTAGTAACACTCTCATTTCTGAGCACAGAGTAAAAATATACTAAATATAAAAATATACTAATATTATAATAATAAAAATATACTAATATATATTCTGGAATTTTTTAACATGGTCTTTTATGCCAACTGAATATACAACTACTTGGATAGAATGCTACCTCCTAAGTTTCATTCACCTGTGTGGTGATTTAACTCTCCAGTTATTTCTTTGATTGTAAGCCCTTATTTTCCTTTCAGATCTCAAATCTGAATGTGTTCAAGAGTTGAAAGCATGTCATAATTGAAATGCTATGGAATTTTCATTCTTTTGTTTTAATTAAGTGTATAAGTTAATAGTTGTTTATAATCACTATCATCTAAGATGCATAGAATAAGTACTTAGCCTTTAATTTTTGTCATTTGCTAATTACCTCTATTTGAATTTGATGTCAGCATTTTTTTACTTAACTCTAGCGTTGATAAGTTTTACTCCTATGTGACTCCTTCTTAAAGTCACATTCTCAGCCATCTTCAGAGTTCTTTTCAGAAATGTGTTAGACTTTCATGTAACATCTCTTTGATTATTAGGGCCATGGTTTGTGTATTTGGAGTCTTAAAAACTTTTAAGAAATTATTTTAATGAAGATTTTATGTTTATAAAGTTTGAAGTTATATAAGTGGTTCTAGGTTATGGTTTTCCAAAGATAAATATAGGTTATGCAACTTCAGGCAAGAATAGGTACTATCAGTGTGGTATTCTATAGACCTTGGTTTCTCTGGTTTGAATCCAAGCAAAAAAGCTTTCGATTCAACCTCTGCATGTTCATCTAGGAAAACAGAACCATCATATGTAGCAGAGCTATGAGAGAAAAAGAAACATTCATTTAGAACAGTATCTAGAATATATTCTTTGTTAGAGAGGAATAACTTAGTCCAAATAAACGTTTGTTTTTTTTTTGTTTGTTTTTTTTTTAAGTGAGCATAGTGGGAAACCATAGAGTACCATTCACAAAACTTAAAGAAAAGTAAATCAGTGGTTTTGTTTTAGGTGCGTTTTAAGGAAAAAATTTAGATGGAGAAAAATTTTCAATTATTCAAAAGCATCAAACTGACTCATAATATAAAAGATGATAATAGAAATTGTTCTAATTTTTAGGTACTGAAATATTAACATTACATTTATAAGGGCTTTTGCTGAACTGTAGAGCTAGTTTGGAGATAAGCAGAGCCAGTATACCATAGGATTACAAAATTATCTTCAGACTGTTTACAAGATGTATGTGAAACATAAATGATTTTGATATTTAGCTTTGAGTCTCTCCTTCAAGATAACTTTTACCTATGCAGATTCTACAAAATGAGAAAGAGAATAGAGATATTAAACACACTTGGTTTTAAGCGTTTTAAATATTCAAGATATTTGGAGTGTGTTATAATTCATGTTGTAGTTAGGGAATAGATTTGGAGCATATAGATTAGGTAAGAGAAATATATAAACATATGGTTATAAAGTGACCCAGTTTCAGAGGCCATAGGGAAATCAACAGCCAAAAGTTGATTCTTCAGAAAGACTAGAAAACAAATAAAATTGCCAAGATTGGGAAAATGCAGAAGCCATAAATAACAATTAGGAATAAAAACAATGAGATGGGTGAATATAAGCAAAACAGGTACAAATTGTTCGATGAACTAATAAAAATATATTAAAAATTAAAAATAAAAACCATGTAAAATGGATATATAATTACAGCTACATGAAAATAGAAGATACCAATAAATACTACCAGTGGTTTTGTATATGCTATTTTGAAAATTTAAACAAAATAGACATCTAAAATAAATGATTTGATAATTTGCTTAAATTAAAATTAAAAGAGCATTTAACTAATTGCAAGGTAGCAGTTAAATTTTCCCACCAAAGAAATGCCTGCCCTATGTAATTTTAAGAGATAGGTCATTCTGGTGTTATACAAATTATTTCAGAGAGTATTGAAAACATAGAAATATATTCTGTAATTCATTCTCTAGGAAAACAGAGCCATCATACATAGGAGAGCTATGAGAGAAAAAGAAACATTCATTAGTACTTAATTTTATAATCTGACAAGGAAGATATAAGAAAGGGATAATACATACTTGCTTTATTTGTGAGCATTTATTTAAAATTCTAAAATATTTGGTTCACAGACCCTTTACTGTAAACTTGACTTTTGTTTTGAAGGTCTTAATAGCTAAGGCTAGTCCTGAACTTTTGGTCCTCTAACCTATACTTCCCAAGTATTGAGATTAAAGGCATGCTCACTCCGCCTGGCTAACTTTCACGTGAGAGATTTGAGATCTGTTCGTGAGCAAAAACATTCAAAATGAAAATCTTAGCCTATTTGGGTTTATACTGCATATATAGAAGATTGCTTAATATTAAAAAGTTGATATCTATAGTTAACTCCATAGATGAAGTTAAAGAAGAAAAATTATTATTATGGTAGTGGTAGAGGGAGAAAATGCTTAATAAAATTTCACTCATAAAGAGGCTGTCGAGTTATAGTTTGTCCTTTCACTCTATAATAAGGTTTGATCAACAAAAATAGTTTTTATATAGTTTAATATAGTTTTATTTGTTGTGTTGGTGTTTTGTGTGTGTGTGTGTGTTTGTGTTTGCTTGCATGTGTGTATGTGTACCACCTGTGTTTCTGATACCTGATAAGACCAGAAGAGGGCACTAGATCACCAGAAACTGGAGTTAATAGGTGGTTGGGAACTATCATGTGAGTGTTGTGAACTGAACATGTGTTCTCTGAAAAAGCATCAATTGCTCTTAACCATTGACCCATTTCCCTAAGCCTGTAAATTTAATTCTGTCTTTTTATGACTTTAAAATCATAAAAATATTCTAAGCTCTTTAGTATCTTTGTCCTTTTTCATGAAGGCTTCTATTGTGGCATTCACCTAAATCTAATATAGATCCAACATAACTCAGATGCCAAATGTCATGACATTGAAAAAAATTTATTTTAATCAAGCATCTACTAATAGATCATGGATGCAGAACAGACCTAGAAGCTGAACTATGACCCTGAAGGAATGTTGTACAGCATATTTAAAGGATAAAGCCATAAAGCAATGGAAAACAGGATGGGTTTTAGTATTGTCCAATCATATTTTGGCATAAGGGAGTTGATTAAGGGAGTTGACCCACGGATCTGGGAACATGAACTTATTTGACCCTGCAAATAAGATGTAGGAATTGTTCTTGAGATGTCTGGACTCAAGACAACTGTTTCCCTACATCAGAAACTATTCAACTGTTGGGAAGTCTCCAGTTCCCCTAGAGCCGGAGACCTTGAATTCTGTTTCATCCTATGATTAAATAGAGTCTGAAAATAAATAGTAGTAGTGCCATTCATTTCCCCCTTCTATTCTTTACTCACTCAGGAGAATAATAGTCTGTATGGAAATGACTGGAGAGAGTGTTACCTACACATGGTTTAATCCATTAATGTGTCTCTGTTTTTGCTGGTTGGTTTTATGTCAATTTGACATATGGTAGAGTCATTTCAAAGTGGAGATCTTCAAATGAGAAAAAAAAATACTCCATAAAATTGGCCCATGGCAACTCCATAGGACATTTTTCTTGATTGGTGATTGATGTAAGAAGGTCCAGCTGTGACAACTGAGCAGGAGATCCTGGGTATAAAAGAAAGCAGGAAACTGGGCAGTGGTGGTGCACTTCTCTAATCCCAGCACTCTGGGAGGCAGAGGCAGGCAGATTTCTGAGTTTGAGGCCAGCCTGGTCTACAGAGTTCCAGAACAGCCAGGGCTACAGAGAAACCCTGTGGGGGGGGGGGGGGATCCAAAAAAAAAGAAAGAAAGCAGAAATAGATGAGAAATTTAACTTGGAAAAGTACATGCTTTAGAATATACCTAGGTCTTGGGTGTAAAAATGTCTTTAGAACCTCAAAAATCTTAATTAAAAAGCCTTCTTAAAATAAATACAGGTTCAAGCCAGATGGTGTCCCAACACTGAGAGGGTGAAGTAGACAGGATTTCACTTCTAACCAAGAAACTATTTGCAATTGATACCTGTGACACTAGATATGTCAATCACACTCAAGGGCAGGCCCGGTGCCCAGAAGTAATTAGCTAACACAAAACAGACTCTGTAATTCTTGTTTGTTTGCTTGAGCTTTCTGTCTGTCTTGTTGGTTTTTTCATTGTGATTATCGGTAAAGAGAAGGCAAGGAAATTGGGTAAGGAGTTGGAGAGGATGTGGGAAGAGATAAGAGGGGGAAACATTACAAAATATTGTCTGAAAAAATTTAATAAAAAATTTCTATTGATATTGGTATGAATCTTAGTCTCAAGGGCAGAAGCTAGAATTCCCAGATTGTGATAAATGGATAATTAAAGAAAATCATATAGTTCTCAGGGAAGATACAAAGAAGCAGAGAAGTATGACATATTCCACCTGATCTGGCACCCAGAGGACAAAAAGGAACAAAAGGCCAAAGTGATTTGTTATGGGTCATGAACATAGTACTTGCCCCTCCCATGTTCCTATAATGTGGGCTTTTCAGAGCATGCTCCATGATTGGTTGAACATTAGGTAGGCTAAGAGCTACCAGCCTTTCTACTGTTCTGCCACTTGATTTTCATGCTAATTTCTGGAATCTCCACCTTATTTTAGCAGCCTCCATTGTCATTTAATTCATAAATTTTCTTTTTTAGGTACTTTTTAGGGTATATCAGTTAACCTCTTAACAGCTGAAGAAATTAGGGTCTTGAAGGATGTATCTCTTGTTTTTTGTTTTGATTTTTGATGGGACTGTGTATGGAATTTACTGCAGGACTTCATTTAA